>NC_141857.1:613000-919500 GCF_024713525.1 Acromyrmex echinatior | reverse complement strand
TCCATAATTATTATTCAGCTGTGTGCACTCAAATGGATGATACGAAGGGAACGTATATTCGATTCGTGTTCATCTTCGAGATTCTGGACGTCGGGACGCCTCGAAAGAAAATGAGGTACCAGATAGAGTCTGTGATGAATGTCAAGGATCAATGGGATCGTTCCGGTGATGGAGACCGTGGAGGTCTCTCCTTCGTTGATTTGCTTCGTTTTATCGAACTCTGTCGGAGAACACTCTGACGTGCAATAAACGTCCGAGAAAAAAGGAAAGACGAGGAGCAAACCTCCGATTTCTTGGCCCATTCTTCACGCCCGATATACGATCCCGTTTGGTTTCTTCTCTTTTCCCCGCCAAGAGAGAGAGAGAGAGAGAGAGAAAATCCGTCCGCGCGTCCAGTTGCTAGATGGAAATTTCCGCCAATGTCAACGGTTTCAGATTTAATACCCTGGCGCCGAGAGTCTGTCGGTGGTCCTCATATCTCAAGATGTCATCCATTGGCGACAATTTTACACGCGCTCGTTGATTAATTAGTATGTATCGCGATGTCAAGCGCATCTGGTAGGAAAATTCAATGTGTGTTTTAGCGTATATAATAATATAATTAATACCGTCCGCGATGCGCGATCAATCGAAATATTTCGACATTATTTTTTGTTTATTTAAAAATGCAGTGCTGTTGGAACGCTTCTCTGAATATTGCTTGATTGAAGTAAATCGGGAGAAAGAATAAAAATTGAGATTCTCTCATACGAATAAAATAATATTGGTTCTGAGAATTTGAATATAAGAGAACGAGTCAAGCCCGCAATTTGCAGATCTGTTTCAAATATGATTGCATATTCAGAGTGGATCTTACAAATTATGCACTTACCTTATTCTTGCCTTCGGCCGGTTTTTGCTATGCAAATGAATCTGGGTCAATTCTAGATTGGTGCTTTCCCGGCAATCCAGGCCCTTTCGGAGAATTATCTTCTCTAATTTCAGCAGAAATCTTGGCAGAAACCACTTTATTTTCGAGGCCAAACCGCTCTTGACTCCGTTTCGGTAACCGAAAGTCAGCAAAGGGATTAAAGGTATGAAAAAGTACGCTCAAGCCGTTTTAACTGTCGTAAGCAGCGTTTATTTCGTTTCTTAATCAAGTCGGAGCAGTTCTTTAAAAAATCATATTCGCGCTTTCGCGATTCGCGGCGAGAACGCGTTTACAATTGTTTGTGAAGAGAAAGGGGGGAGGGGGAGGAGGAGGGGGAGGGACTAAATGATGGGACTGGTAAATCTTTACACGTGGAATGAACGCTCGAAAATCGCGTCCTACATTCGTATATATTTTTTTCTTTCCTTATATATATTTATATATGTATAACATGCGGTGTTTTCTCACGTGGGAGAAGAGGAACACGCGACGAGACGTGGCTCGGTTCCTCGTTTATCGAAAGAATTCGCTAACCACGAAGAGGATATGCGGTAGTGAGAGGGATGAGGACGGGAGGGAGGGAAGGAACGCAACGAGCATGATTCCTCGCGCAATCATAATTATGCGGATTTTACTCATGTATGTGTATTTATTTATAATATTTATATTCATAATGATGTATGTACGAGTAAGAGATCAAACTTTGCATTGTCGCTTAAATAAAATGAGAAGCCACGTTAATATCCTAAGAACTTATCATAAGCTTACGTAAAACCGGAACAGAAACGGGTGTGTGTGTGTGTGTGTGTGTGTGTGTGTGTGTGTGTGTGTGTGTATTCGTGTGCTCTGTTTTTATCTGCGTATGTGTGCTCGTGTATGCTTTTAGGTTTGTGACAATGCGCGTTTTTACGGGCGCGTACAAAAGACTAGCCACTGCGAAACAGCCGTGAAAAACTTAAGAAAGGAGGGAGTTCGTGTGAAGAGAAAATTAAAAAGTTAGAAAATTATAGAGTTTGTGTGCGGAAATACGACGAGTCCGTAATTCACTCAAGTTCGCTTCAAACATGAACTCGTATCTAAAATGCGGTTTACATATCATGGATTTTCTCTTCATTCTTGCACCGAACTCTTCGGTAGAATATTCTGTAATAAAAAGGGCAAAAGAATGTGACCGACGTGGAACGTCGTCGTACATGCATAATGTAGAATAATATTATCAACAAAAATGTAAAATTCGTACACGGTAAGGTACGAAATAAAAAAGGAACGGTCAATGCATAAATGCGAGCGGCAGTAACGTGATATAAAGTCAAATATGATGAGAAAAATCGTTTCATTCATCGATCGCTTTCCTCAAAATTAAATGCCTCAAAAATTCGCGGAGAGATGAATTATTAACTTATCCTAGCGGATTCAAGGTACTTTTAAAAATTGCAAAAGCATTAAATATACGCTTCGTAGAATTATAAGTAATATAAAAATACATCCTCTGTGGTATCAAATCGTAAAATTTGTGAAAAAAATTTTAATTGGAGAAAATATTAATCATATTTTCTCTCTTTCGCTCTCACCCTCTAATCCGTAATTTCATAATAAGTTAATGAAAATTGACATTAATAATGGTTCGGTACAAAGCGGATTTTCTCTTTTGAATAATGCTAGGATTAATTAATTTATATATTCAAAATCAACGGATGCGTCGCAGTGGCGCGAATAAACATAATCTTGTACACAATATTAACAACTTATAAAATATAGGAAAAGTCTTATTATCGACTAAGTAGAACGTAACGATAACCAAAGATGTATTATCGTAAAACGAAAAACGCCCTGCTTCAAGGGTATCAAGGGCACGAGAGGTGCGTAGAAAGAACATGCGTGCAAACGAATAATGACCAGTACGTATGCGACGCGCGTACCTGAGAAACAGAGAGCGTGTACGCATTTGTATATATGTGTGTGTGTGTGTGTGTGTGTGTGTGTGTGTGTGTGTGTGTGTATTTTGTTGTACGCGTGTATCGAAACCACATGGAAAGAACCCGAAGTGTCCAGATTCAGCTACAAAAATTTCGATACAGATCTGATCTATATATAATAATTACATTATCGAACCATCAAAATAATTATACAGGACGCTTATAGCTGGTTGCTAGGATATTAAAACATTTCGCGGTATTGATCATGATACTAATTAAGCACTGTATATAATTATTTTGATAGATATAATTATTTTCAGATCTGTATCTAGCTAAATTTTTAGATTTTACTCCAGCGAATCGTTCTTTCCTTGCACGCAGGTAATTGTGGCAGCATTCTTCGTTCCAACTCGAATTTCACTTTTCTCGCGAGAGAGCTTATATACAATTGCAGAACTTATCATTGCACGGTAGTCGCATTCACAATGTGACGATATTAATCGGTAACAGAGACGTCTCGCTCTTCCTTGTAATATTTAAAAAAAATGCTGCAAAATTATCTCAAAAACTCACCCTCCCATTGGCGATCAAAGTGGAAAATATTTGGCTAGGAACAAACGTAGGCAGACGTAGTTCGCGCAATTAAGATCGTCCTGGAGTTAACTGGGACTGTTATTTGTAACGGGAATCGTATTAACTCTTTCGCGCGCGCATTATGCATTTTATCGGAGATCTCGCAATTTTTACGAGAGCGTATAGGTAACAATATACCATTCAGTCGGGATACGTGAAAGCGCGAACAAAAGCGCAAATTTTCGAAATAACGCGGGGGGAAAAAAAAAACATAATATCT
This sequence comes from Acromyrmex echinatior, assembly GCF_024713525.1. Taxonomy (NCBI): domain Eukaryota; kingdom Metazoa; phylum Arthropoda; class Insecta; order Hymenoptera; family Formicidae; genus Acromyrmex; species Acromyrmex echinatior. The sequence continues at coordinate 915,821 of NC_141857.1, read as the reverse complement.
TGATGCAGAAATGCTATTCAAGCGATAGAGTCAATTAAAAGCGAATTCATCACAAATTTATAAAATGTTTTCTCTTCAGCGAATAATTCAAGAGTTATACGAAATACAGTAAAAAATAATCTTAGCTTTAAAGTATATCTAAAAGCGACTCGCTTTTTAAATAATAATCGCTTTTGATCTCATTAAAAATTAGACAATATAAAATTTAACAATCTAGCGTTGTATATATGATATGTGAAAAATGATCAGTAATAGATGCGGTTTGCGTTCTAAACCGCGGTAAACTTGCAAGTGATCGATACACCAAGGGGATAATGCAGGACGTATTAAAATGATATCGATCTGTAATTCCTCATGCTACGACTTACGGATTAAGAGTATAAATCTCGGATCACAATTTGTTATCGCTGCGCGACGATGACTCGCAACTACGTAGCTATCACAATATCCGTCGCGACCGCAATAATTAATTAATACGCATTCCGCTCAGCTTTCCAGAACATTAAAGCTGCGCGTTGCCGGGATTATGCGCTTCGATTATGCTAGGAACAAAGCGACAGTGACATTACACAGTAATTATGCCATGAACTTGTTCCGCGATGTATACACTTTAGCGGTAAAAAGGTGCGATGCGAGCGTTTAAAGGCTACGGATTGTAAACGAATGTGGGATTGCGTGTGCGTAATGTGTGTGTGTGTTTGTGTACATGTTTTCATGTTTGTGTGTCGCCAAGTTTTTTCTCGCAGGCACGTACATACGTAATCTATAATACACTCCGAGAGCTAGGAAACAGTGTCCAACGCAAAATCCATTTTGGTTACGGTAAAAACTTGAGGCTTTGCCAGTCATCAATAATATACACGGTGACCGAGGAACAACGTTCTAGAATGTTTCGTTGGGTACGAAATAAAAGACACTGCGCGGAACTCCGGGCGCATCGACGTCGGTTGATTTAGTTGACTCTGGTCAACTAATTTTTTTTTTTCTCTTCCTCTACGTTACTTTCTCTACAGCTACAATTACGACCTATAAAAGAGCGAATTGCCAACCAGAGTCAGACTGAACACTTCGAAACTTCAGTACTTGAGAGTCAATAATCGGTAATAAAAATCTCTATTTCGGATTAAAAAGAGAAGTTTTTCAATTGAGATCCAATCTTTCTATCCAAGCAGAACAAAGTCGCGATAATATCAAATGCAGTGAAAATGGCTCCAAAATGATTACATTGGAACCTCGTAATAGTGAATCTCGAAATAGTGCACAAAATCCCTTTCATAAGCGTTAAACTCTCAATGATCCCGAATTTCATGGTTTAGAAGTAAAGTGGGGACAATCTCGTTATTACGTTTAAAGCCCCGAACCGCGCGCTATTACGATGTTCCAGTGTAGTAGAAATCACTTTTCGATCAATCACGTTTCATTTTAACGTCATTTTGACGTTATCGTGACCTGTTGTTCTACTTAGACAAATCCGATTTTCGAGATTTTTTTGCTAAAAAATAAAAATTTTCAAGCGTTCAGATAGTCTAAAAACCAACCAAGTCGTCGATGCAACCAGACCTTAAACCTCTTTTACACGTACGATTTTTTCTGCGTGTCACAATACGATGATTGACAGATTTCAGGCACAAGTACGAAACGAATAAATGTTTTCTAAGGGCTACTTCGAATACGATTTCACATTCCAAGTCAGAAATCGACACTTAACGTTAGTCGATTAATAATAATATGATTGTCAACTACTTTATTATTTACAGTCCGCTTGACTCCGTCAAAATTCTGATAGATATCTCTGGATCGAAATACGAACGAAAGTTATAGATTTAAAAGGTCGTGTTTAGGATTTTAGTTTCACTATAAAATGTACACGTTACAATTATCGTGTTGTGATAAAGATAAAAATCGAATTGTGTAAACGAGGGTGCGATACGCGATCGATTGGTCGTTCCCTTTGGCAAAAAGGGTCGCGATGAGGAAATAAATATACAACGAGAAACACGTTGTCCTGGTCGCTAAAAAACAGCATTAATCTACTATAGCTAACCGACTTTGTTCTTCGCACTTTTTCTTATTAACTATATAATCGTTACATTGTCTAAGAGCCGGTTTCATCGCTTGACGCTAATCGCTTGACACCGCGATCGATCCGATTCTCTTTCTCCTACATATACAGGGTTTGTTATCATTATCGCGTTATCTATCTCTTATCTATTCTACGAATCATTCTTTTTCTGTTTGACAAAGAATGCTTTTCCCTGCAATTGATTAACGGAAACTAGATTAAATTCTTGGCTATTAAAATATATATGTATATGTATCTCTAAAATTTCTTTAAAAAATGTCATTCCTATAAGAGGATCCCCTGTTATGGTTCCTAACTGGTGTTGTGATTCAGGAAACGGAGAATCGGACGAATCGAGGCTGAGTCAATCGACACATTTGTGAGAAACCGATTCTAAATTCCCGCTTATCTATATGACTTAATACAGTGGCTTTGTTCTAATCACTCAAACAAGTACCTCTATCAGCAGCGTTCGTTGTATACCATGCACGTACCGCGAATAATCGTGGACACAATTTTTCACACGGCATTTTATCCGAAAGATCTCTCTTAGAAATCGTAGGATATATAGAACGTCTTTTAAACATTGTTAGAAGATCCTTTGGAGATCTATGCTGTGTGATTTGATGATTTGAACATTCTTTGACGAACGCTCGTCGTATTTTTGACGACTAGTCTCCACGTCGCGAACCGAGTCGCAATCACGTATGAAAAAACGATCCCAAGATCAGGTCATGCATATTGTCGTGAAAATCCACGGCCCGAAAATTCCGTTGGACGTGCGACTAACCGGTTGACGACCCTCGATCGTTGCTAATCGCTGATCGATCGAACGACTCGCGCGACCGTCCGTTTCGCGAAAGCAATTTTCCACGCAATTTCCCCGGAATAACCCAGCTGCAGATGGCATCCATCGAATAGTGATAGGTTATTACAGAATAACTGGTCGCATTATGGAATAATCCGACACTTCTTAGAACTCGTAAGCGAGTCCATTAGACGAGACATTAAACGCAACGCTACACTCAGTAATTTGGCGTAAGTATAATAAATATGAATTATATGTATATTACACATTTAATACACATATATAAGATTTGCCATAAATTCTTCTTTGTCATAAATTGCCTTTAATATCGTATAAGAATGTAAAATCGAATAATTTATATAAATATATTGAATTAAATTTCTGTTACACATAGTGTGTTAAAAATATAAAAACGGCAAAACTTAAGGATAGAGTTTTAAATGTATATACTTTAAAACAAATATAGGTGTGGATTTAACAACATAGGTATTATATATAATTCTCACCATATTGTTATTGATGTAAACTATAAACATCAACGGATTTAACCATGTATTGTTAAAAATGTCATGAAATATAATACTTTTAAGTTACACAAGTTGAGTTTAATTTCATGACATTACGTTAAATTTAATGTACTTGTAATTGCAACATGAATTTATGTAATGTACATGAAATTTAAAGTACTTTTCATAATATTTTATGAAATTTAATGCACAATCCATAAAATTTTATAGATTCACATGAAATTTAATGCATATAAACATTAAATTTAAATTACTTGTAACTTTTTATTTCATAACATTAAATGTTTTTAATGTACCTACTTATTAAATTTGCTGTCTTTTTTTAACAGTGTTGGATTTTAACATGTGGATTTAACAATGGTCTTTAAATAAATTGATATCAACACTAACGCAGTGAGAATTATATAAACATCGCATGCTAAATTCACATCATATTTTTTTAGAGTGTAGACATATAAAAAACGAGAATTTTTCAATTTAAGTTTTTTCGAATAACACAAAAAAAATCATTGACACAATTTTCTTGAAACCTAGATTTTTTCTGCGACGATGAGATGCGCATCTTCAGCTTAAAAATAATTTCGCGTCTGAGTAAGAAAGTTTGTAGAGAGAACGAGAAAATTCTACAAACAAAAATTTAATAAACAAATATATAAAATGAGGCTCGAAAGAATCTATCAGTGAAAAAAGAGTCCATCGACCCTACATCAGCTGTTCGGATGCACAGAAAATTCTTTATTTTCGTGTGAATGTGACAAAACGAATGTGAAAAAAATTTAATATTGAAAGATACTAATTAATTACTTAATTTGAACAACAGTGCTTTTTCATACTCAAAATAATCGGTATTAAATTGGCCGATATTAAATATTCCTGCAAGGGGATGAAACTCAAGCAGGGAAGGTTCGCAAATACAAGATTTTCGCGCGATGCGACTCGGCCCTCTCGCTTCCAAGGGGCGACTTGCGATTCGTCGCGGATGACATGATTAAGGGGAGGATTGCACGGGGATGGAGTGACGAAGCGAGAGGGTTAACGCGCTCAACGAACTTCGAGGCACCTGTTCGCCACGTATGTGCAGGCGTCATCGTGCGTACGCGCACGCACACGTTGTATGCTAAACGCGCGTCCCTAACGGTTAAGTTTACGAAAAATTCTTAACTATCATACAAACGCTTACGCAATTATATAGTACATGTACATCGTTACGTTAGAAACGTGATACAGTCTCTCGTCGTTTTATCCCGCGATCGCGCTCTTTCTCTCCCTTTCTTCCTTTCTCTCGCCTGACTCTCCTCATCCTCTCATTATTATCCGCCACTTTCGCTAAAGGGATAATTATTAATCTTAAATCGATAGCCGGAGTCCATCTTTCCATTGTTCTCTCATGCGTGTAGTCGCTCGCTCGTCTCTCGCTCACTTCGCGTGAATTCGATGCGTCTAGCACCGATTTCCCATCGAATACATTTCATGCGCTGTTTATGTCTGTGGTTAAAAATTTACCGCGATGATCCGTTTACCCGAGTCGAAGCTTAATCATATTCGATCAGCGAGATCGTCCACGATCTCCCGAATCGCAACGAGCCACGTCGAATATTAAATTCCACATACTGAAATTACGCCAGCCATTTCACGTGTATAATATTACACGTTTCGTTAAATATTCATGTCCGAAATTAATAATGCGTAAACGACGCTATATGGATCATCGCTACGCAAATGTCAAGCAACTTAATTACATTTATGATAAATATATTATTGGAAGTAATTAAATTAAAAATTTGGTTTACCGCAGAAATTTATCTAAAAACGAGCAGGCATAATCTAAGTATTTTTTGTTGCATCCAGAATTAAATTTCGCTGACTCTCTAAAGAAAATTTATACGCGTTTCGTATTCTTTTTTTTTTCTATAAAAATTAATCGCTGTGCTCTATTTTGAAAATGTTTATATTAAAACCTCATCTGCCACATAGACATATATCTAGCAAACGCACCTACGCACATCGATTTAGAGCGTAAAATCAATTCCATCTGAATAGATGCTTAGCTAACAATAAGGTGACTAAAAAGAAAATCACGAGCGCCAAAGGACATAATGTTTCTTCTCAAACAATTTATAAATTAAGAACATTGTTCTCGCCAATTAAAAGGAACAGGATCGTCGCGAATTTCGCGCGAGTGCAACAGGCCGCACACTTTTTAATAAAGGAATCTGCGAAAAAATTTCAAACAACTGCAACGCATCCTCATTCAACAGCTACCTTGAGATTCATTTCATTTGCTTCATTTGTTATAAACCTAAAGCTGTCACTCATATCTCGATGATATCTTAGGACGTGCATAAACAGCGGGAAAAAGCCGTTAAACTCCAGAGAGAAAGACAAGAAAAAGAGGAAAGGCCAATTATTCGTATGTCAACATATCCCAAGGAATGATTTCGAACGAACTTCGTGCGATCGTCCTCGAGATCAGTCGGTGACACGCGAATGACAGCAAAGTTGCAGTGACAATCGAAAAAATGCCGGTTAAAGCAACAAGGAAATAAATTAAGTCAGTACAACCATCGTAAATAGTGATTAACACGTTGAGTGCCACATTGTTACTCTGTTCGTTACTGATTGAATCTCGTTAAGACAATACAAGCCCGCATTATTTACGTCAATTAATCATAATTCCAACGTACTAAAAAATACTTGAGTTTACCGCTAAAATTATAAGACGCTATTATCGTAAACATTATCTATATTTAACAAGAATATAATAATGAGAGAAAAGTTTTTGGTATTTGTGTGATTATAATTGCATCATAAAATGTTATGAACTACATTTACACGGCACTCTTAATAGGGTTTAATAACATCTTAGTAGTTATGAAATTGATCAATCATAGCTATTCCTCTAAAGAATGGCTGTGATTATTACATCCGATTCAGAGTGACCGTGTAAACGTAGTCATTGTTAGAAGATCTATTTTTACAATTATTTTTACTGTCATAATATTAGTAATAATGATTACATTTATAGTTTTATATGCTGAAAAGAAATATATGGTCGTATTCGAAAATTACTGTAATTTTATATTGTTTGTAAGTTTATGTTATTTTGATTGAGAACTCTTAATATAATAATAATCATTTTATCATGTAATTATAGTCACAAATACTTTCATCTTCGTAAATAAGAAGTCATATCTTCAATTAGAATATATTCTGAAAGTGTATTATCTAAAACTTTTAGAGTGAATTGTCACTTTGAAGAAACTTTTAGAGTGAATTGTCACTTTGAAGAGACTTTTTCAGAATTGATTCAATTTTCTCACTTTTTAGAGTAAAATTCTATTTTAAAGAATTTAGAGAATAAACTTGAGATTGAATAAAATTGTCAATAATTTATTATTACTTATAATAGAGTCGCATGCGTGTAATCATTGATCGTTTATTATCTTTGAAATTTACACTTTTCATTTTATTCATCACGAGTCGTAATGTAACGTAAGTAAGAAATATCTAGGCATTAAACGTTTTTTCGATAAGATCTCGCCGATTAAAGCGAAGACATTTGTGCGCATATAGGATATTCAATTACTGTTAGGTATTTTATATATATATATTACGCACTTAAGTGCCTCCGCATTACATAGAACATAATCAGTGATGCGCGGTATCTTTGCACGCAAAATTAACAAATAGTCAGCTGGCACTCTGCGTGTTAATTCGCGAGAATTAGGGGACGAGGAAACGGAGACTAGGTTCGCGCAAATAAGCCAGCTTGCGAAAAATGAAGCGTGGCATCTACTTAACGAGTTATCGGCAGTGATAGCGACGACCGGTCTCAACAAATCGTTGCTAAAATAATACACGTACGATCGTTGAAACCGGTCGATTTTCCCGGACGATCAATTTCCGGGACATGTGCGACGGATCGTGATTATATTTCTCCAAGTTTCGGATGCCGCAATTGACGCTCTCGTTTTTTATCTTTTGATGAGATCAGCATTCGCGAACGCACACGTCGCAATACGATTTCTTTCGATATCCGCCGTAATTCGTTCTGTTATGGTCGGATTGAAAATCTGCGAGATAATAAAAATCTACGAGAAATAAAAAAATTATACTGCCGTGCACTAAAATACGAGTACGAATCGGGTGACATTTTCGCGAATTAAGATCGATGGAGGAGAGACGATAAAAGAAGCCAAGCTCGAAACCTACGTTAGTGTCACAACAGATTATCTTGCGTTTTCCATCACTTGACCTGAACTGTACTCGAAGGTGTATCAAAGATCCAGTATTCTCATAGTCACGATAAGAATAAACTGCAGGTTTCTATGAAGTTGTCAGCATCGTTTTAGAAAGAGTGAGGTAATTTGAATCATATTGCTCTTTCTCTGTCAAGTTGAAGAGAAATGTTGATTCAATTCTTTCTAATGGAGTACAGATACTAAGATCAGAGAATATGCAGTCTATACTTATTACGTCTAGTATTCTCATCTGCTCGATCGAAGGAGATCAAGTATCGATTGTAAAAAGATTTCGACTTTTGCATGTGAATAATATGTTATTAATGATATAACACATCAATAATTATATGTTAATATTATATTGCAATATATAATGTTATATTATATTAATATACATGTATATTAATACAATGTATTACGTTAATGTAATATTAATATTTAATTACGATGTATTATTCACAAGAATACTTTTTCAAAGAGCGACAAATCTTTGAAGAACAGGGCATCGATACTTGTTCCTTGTACATCTTATATTCCTTATACAAAGGAAAAGAAGAGGTCGATACTTTGAGGCGAGCACTTTGTCTACGACGAGATTAAACTACATCGCACGCTTTACAAACTATTCATTCATCACCTCGATGTAACATAATATACGTGATTTTTACACACATATATAATATATATTTTTTTATCTACATTCGTTAGTATAAATCCCAGTACGCCTAAGTTCCATATCACAAAGACATGCCGTTCGGTATCACGATTTTTAATCCGCCGATCGCTCCGATCCCCCTCGAGCTTAATTGACTTCGCCGCTGTTCGCTGCTATCATTTGCCGGCTGCATCAACACTCTTTTCACTCTCTTCTCTTTCGTTTTTGTTTTCTCATCACGTTTCTCTCCTTCGTCGTTGTCTCGTCACTCATCCACGCTCGGCTCTTACGACTGTCCGCCCCGCACACATGGTTTTGTTCGGTTCAACTAAATTTAGCGATTTCGCATCGCCAGAGTCATCGCGAGACGCCCGGTTGCATTGTTCGCGGACTACATGCTGTTGTGTTCCGAAAGCTGTTCTTGATAAACAGATCGCCCGACGATTATAGTCGACCACAAAGCAAAGCTTGAAATAACTCGGGGAAAATCAGTGACGGTAAAGGGCTACTTGAAGCGCATCAGTGTTTAGCAACGGATGGTTAGCGAGGAAATGATGCATGTTAATGATTAATGATTTCTATATTGCGCAATAGTATATTTGCACTTGGATAAAATTACACATTAGGAAATCGATTACCTATATCAGCTTGGATCGAGTTCTCTTTTGCCTTTTTTCGTACATACTTTCTTTCGTACAAATAAATAAACACTCGCAAAATTTCTTCCCGGTTGCCGAAAAGAATTACTTAGGAAAAAACACGTTTCGTTTCTGACATGCTTCTAAAATATTCACGGGACGATCATTACAGAATAACACATTACAATCATTTTCTCCTCAAACATAAAATTAATAATTAATTAAAACATTTTCAACTTATACGATTTATAATGTATAGTTCCTAATTTTTAACGAATAAAATTATTAATAATTAGTGAATCGATGATACGAATGTATTTGAGCGGCTTTTATATAGAAATTATTTACATTACGTATGAAAAGAACGATTTTAATCGTTACCTAAAAGTTCAATTAGATATGTAGTTTAGTTAGAAAATAATTTTGTTAAACCATCAAAATAATTATGTAGAATATTCAAATAAAAATTGGTTACTAGAATGTCAAACCTTTTTGTAGCATTGCTCATCATATTTGAGATTCCTACGTAATTATTTGGATGGTCCAACAAAATGACTTTCAGATCTGTATCTAGTTAAATATTTAGATACTTCAGTAAAATCATTCTTTCCAAACACTATCGTGTTCCTTTCTTTAAAGTTGTAAAAGTCTATTTCTGAGTTTTCCACATATAAAAGCCGTCCATTCATGGTAGGATCTACGAAGTACCGATAATAATGCGGAACTAAAGCGGTCACAGGACATTCGAGTCGTTCACCCCGCATGAGTACGAAAAATCTCTTTTATTTTCGGACACGGTTCTTTGTCGTGTGTCCTTTTAAACCTGACTTCTCCCTACAGAGACGCATAAGACCTGACGTATAAAACCGAACGTGCTTTATGGGGAAAAGGACTTGAAAGACGGATAGTGCGTGAAAAACGCGACTGTCTCGTCTCTCCCGAGTGAGAACCGCGTGGATAGAAAGCCGCTATTGAACACGAGGCATTTTCATCCGCGATAAAATATACGCAGCACGAATAATGAGCACCGACACAAGAATGCGCGAGGGGGAAATTAACCCAGTTAGCTCAGAAGAAGCCAAGAGAAGTTAACAAACCGGGCGCGATTCTTCCCGTCGTAAATTGCACGTCGCGTCGTTCATCGCATCGAATTAAACGCTAGAGCGTTGTAAAATAAGCGAAGTACAACGTAACCGCCAGGTACGATATTTTCCCGGTGTTTCCCTGGTTCACCGCGCTTGCTTTTATAATCAAAACTCATTTCAGAATTGAGTGAACTTTGAGTTCGGTTGAAACCGTAATGAATGTTCATAATTCATCACTAATGGATCCGTGTAATGAGCAATTTGATGCAGGGAAGGCAGCTTCCTCTATTCCCTATAAGAGCCTCATAATTACAATAATACGGAAAAAAGAATAATAAAGTGCATAATTAATTACAACAATTAAAAGTTAGCGTCAAAAGCATAAAAAAAAAATACTTTCGGCTCATTTCAAGAAACTAAAAAAAAAAAGTTAAAATAATAATTGCATACCGTGTCCCGTTCCACTCGATTAAAACAAATATATATATAAACACATATCTAAACGCATACAGTACAAAAAAATTTACAAAACAAAATTACAAAAAAAAAATTCGTAAAAGCTACAAACTATACAAGATCGCATCGTCACATTTTTACAATGTTCTTCTTCATGAGCGATTCAATTGACTCGATTTACGAGCTTCAAATTGCTGCCGCGTTTTTGCCAAGGGTGTGCAACAAATCGGACGTATTGATGACGGAAAAATTCATTTCAGTATATTTTCTTTCAATCACAGAGAGACGACAGTGTCTTCAAAATCAGCGACAAATTATTCTATTCAGTCGTATACTTCTTCATCGCGCTTATTGTGAGCGAATCGTTATATCTGCGCCGCCATCATCGGCGACATCGCGACACGACGATATATCTGACGTGCTATATCATGTACGACCTATCGAACCGTCGCGGTTTCCCCGGGTTTCCCTTGGCACAATGACCTCCAGGTCGCTCGAACTACTCCCGCGCATCGTCGACGGCTCGTAAGAGACGATCGACGTGCATTAATCATGATTCATGAACCGAGACTTATGTGAATGTAAATCAATAGACGATTCCTTTGAGACTCCAGCTGACTTCTGTTTGCGATTAATCCGACACGGCCTGTCGTCTCATCTCCGATGAAATCGATTGTGTTGAAGAAAATATGTCGCGCCAACGGAGGAAGGATAAATGATTCATATTATGTGCATTGCGATAATGCTGACAATAATATTTACATACTTTTCTATACTTCCTTTTCTATCCTTGTCAATCAGTCGATTTGTTACACAGATCTGAAAAATTGGATTTCATATTTCGTCGTTCATCTTGAATAAAATGTAAAGTCCAATTTTACAAAGGGCGAAACACAACCGAGCGGTGAATGAGTGGCTCATATAGTCGCGTTGTCGAGTGTTGAGATCGTCCTCACGATTTCCGGCACGTTTCGAGAAGAAGAAAAAGTCCTTTGACTCCATGATTGTACGTTCCGCAAAGGACTCGACGACTCGAGTGTTTTAAGATGCACAATCGCGTGTTGAATCGTTCTATACCTATTTACGCGGATTTCTGACGCTTTGCTAGAGTTCTTAAGGTATTGTCATAGCAGAAAAATTCGTCTCTTATTGAAAAGCCGACCGCATATTTTCACGGCGGAGGCAATGGCAACGGAAATGAATCCCGAAACGAGCGGACCAGAGAGCAACGCGAGGCAATGTCGCCGTGGCTGAAGGTATGATCAAGGTTTATCACGCAATCGACCTTGTAACGCTAGGCTAGGCGTGAGGCATGAAATCAGTTATAACATTGGTGATAAATCCGTGAAAATAAGCCTTCCTTCGCTCAATCTTTTTTTTTTCTAGACTCGTACGATTATTCTTGAACAACGTCTTCAATTCCATCGATAACGTTAGACGTTCGCTTTTGAATTTTAGGAGATGAACGCTTTACCTTCAACCTGCAAAGCGGCGTATTTCATAGAAAATAGATCTCGCCTCTTTTCATCAAATTATAACCGATTCAAACCTCATCGACAATCAGCTACGGCGACCGTAGAAACGCGACGCGTGAATCACAGCAGTATCCGAGATCGATGATAAGACAGCCACCCACCCTTTCGACCGCAAGTAACCTTCCTCGACGCCATGTCGAGGCGGCGCAGCTCAGACGTCGCCCGAACGGCAGGCAGCGAGACACAGCCGAATTTCACGTTATTAGGTGACCGAGATCGGATCATCCTTATCTTTACGTTATGCGACCGTTTCGTGACGAAACGCTCGTCAGTAGCAATGCCTAAAACGGCAGCGAGCGAGCGAGCGAGCCGAAGGGAGGAGAAAAGGACGACTGGCGTCACGTCTTGACCTATCGTCTCAACTCCTCGAGGATCTCCTGGATCCCCGGCTGGAACGAGAGTACCAACCGGCTGGAGCTGCTCGAGGAGCCGTGAGAGCCGTAACTGTCGTGCGACGCGCCATTGTTATTATGCTGCTGTTGCTGCTGCGTCTGGTGCGTCTGACGAGCGCGTTGCGACTTGCCGGTCGTCGCACCGTCGACAGAATTGAGCGACTGATGGCTGCTACTCTGGTTCGATCGATGACTACTGTGCAACTGGGACTCGGACAGACAACCGTAAGACCCGAGTGGGTAGGGATCGAAGATCGTCACCGGCAACTCGCTTGTGCGCTCTCTCTGTTGCTGACGTTCGGTCTTGCTCGTGGAAAGATCGCCGCTCGACGCATTGTTACCGCTCTGCAACTGATTGTTCGTCTTGCTGGAACTCCTGCTACTGACGGAATTGAGCGACTGGTGGCCGCTGCTCAATCCCCCCGTCGTGCCCCAAGTACTGCCGTGCAGCTGGGACGCGCCGTACGCTGACGAGTAACCCGCGTAAGCGGACACCACGTCTTCGACCAAACGGTTACCCCTTTGCTGACTTGTCGTCTTATTCGCGGAGATGTCGTCACTGGTGTTATTGCCGCCCTGCAAACTGTTAGTCTTGCTAGAGGAGCTCCTGCCACCACCGCCACCGCCGCCACCAGTCCCGCTAATGGAGTTCAGTGATTGGTGGCCGCTGCTTAATCCCCCCGTTGTGCCCCAAGTACCGCCGTGTAATTGGGACGTATTGTACGAGTAACCCGCGTAAGCCGACACCATGTCCTCTACTAAACGGTTCCCTCTCGTCTGACCCGTTGTTTTACTCGTCGAGATGTCGTCGCTGGTGTTATTGCTACTCTGTAGACTGTTAGTCTTGCTGGAACTCCTGCTGCCGGATGCGGATGTTCTCAGAGTGGGACCGCCGCCGGTGGTCGCGGGTTGCGCCGATGTCACCGCCGGTAGCGTGTCGTTCTTGTCGCCCGGTGGCCTCGGTAATCGACGGCGTAGCCACGGATGCCTTAATGCTTTGTTCGGTGTCATTCGACATTCCGGTTCCCATACGAGGCAACGCCTGAGAAAGTCCAGGAACAACACATCGTCGCAACCCTTCAGGGCGCGCTCGAGATCGTGCGAGCCCGGCGGGCCGCGCAGCTTCCCTCGTCTCGAGAGACCCCCGCTTAGCACTGTCGTACCGTCCGGCATTGCCGTCGCGGTGCAGTACTTCGGGTAGCCCTTCGAGCTGATGAACTGACGCGACCGTTTCGAGTTTTGCAGCAATCGTTGTGGCGGCATGCCTAGCATTTCGATGATGCACGCCAGTTGGTCTGCCTCGTCTTCGCCTGGTAACAGTGGAAAACCGGTGAACAATTCTGCCAGAATGCAGCCGAGGCTCCACATGTCGATCGGCATCCCATATCTTGCGCCTAATATCACTTCTGGTGCTCGGTAGAAGCGACTCTGAATGTAAGTGTATACCCGTTGATTCTCGTAGCAACTGGAACCGAAATCTATCACCTGCAACACACGGAATAAACTCATTAATACAATGAATTAATGCAATTTTGAAATATGATAATGACATAAAGTACAGGTGATAGGAGTCAATGCTGGTTATCAATTATTCTTAATATTAAATATATAAACCTCGACCTTGAACGTTTCCATTCATGGTTTGAGTCTTCATCAGCAATCTTTCCTCCTAACACAACGGCATGGCTGGATTATTGCATTACAAAATAATATCTCCAACATTTTTCCTCTCAAAAAATTTGAACCGTTAACTGTTGCAAGGTAAGTACAAACATACTCACAAAGTTAGAAAGCTGAGCAATGAGAACTCAAGCTAAAATTATATAAATAATTAAATTATCGTATGTATAAATTTGAAAATTAATTATCACCTCACCTCACACAGTCGACGCCTCAACGCTGGACAATAAATATGTCGCATGCAACATTTTGTGCATTGTTAATAAGTTAAAAATTATCGTCAAAATTTTTAAATATTAACTGAGAGAACAATTTGTGTCTTGTCATTTCGACCGTCGCAATTTTGAATAATACGTTAATAATACATGGAAAGAATAATGATTTTATTAAAGTATCTAAACATTTAGATAGATACAAAACTGAAAATAAATAATTCTATTGAATTATAATTATGTAGAGCGCTCAAACTAATTGCTAAAATGTTATAACCTTTTGTAGCATTGTTCATACTTTAGTTTCCTACATAATTATTTTGATGATTCAACGAAATTATTTTCAGATTTGTAGCCACCTAAATTTTTAGATATTTTAGCGAAATTGTTCTTTTTATGAATTTTTGAAGCGCTCGTGCGATAATTTGGAAATAGAGAAATTCCGTTTATTGAAAAACAAAATTATTCTTTTCAGAAAGAAAAACTAGAACTGTTACAAAAAATATGGAATATTTATAGAAAGAACAATTTTACTGAAATATCTAAAAATTTAGCTAGATATCTAATATAAAATTTATTTTCAGAGCTAATATCCATCTAAATTTTTAGATATACTGTAGCAAAATCTTTTTGTGTAGAATACAATATTCGGAATATTTACAATATAGAATTATAGAAAATTTGTTGTCACATAACTCAATTTATCCTAGCCCGACGTACCATCGTAACTATGTACATGTCGAGACATATTCATTCGTGAGAATCGATCAAGTTCGTATAAAGCTCAGGTTCGTTAATAATTTCTGCGCGCAAGTGGCAGTAAAGCAGTGACGGCGAAACGGGATGTACTCCGAATACACGCGCATTCGAATATATCTGTTTCCAGTTCGTAAATGATACACGTGGCCCATGTAAAGTAAAGCATATGTATCGTTTATGGCGCACCTGGCAGCGAACGTGTCGTAATGATGGCCCGATAATTTTACCTCACGTTCGTCGAACGTAATACCATTTCAATCACAACGTGTCTCGGTAACTATCGCATGCAGTGAAGCAGCTCGTCCATTTCGCAATGCGATTTCAACACGTTTTCTTGTCATACTCGTATAAAATAATATTTCTTTATTCCGCGCAATAATATTTAAACGATGTAATTTTATGTAATAAATGTATGTCTTTCTGCGAACTATTGTCAATGCAAAAATTATTTACTAATTATTATTTACTAATACAATTTCTTATTGACAACATATTTCACTTTACACTGTTAAATCTATAGTGTCGAATTTAATCTAATGTGAGTCGCTACTGCCCCTACTAAACTATATCGTTATTTTTTATTAAAATATATATAATTAAATTTAACATTATATCGTGTCAATTTGATATTGTAGAATGTTAAATATAATCATTAAATATAATCATGTTTTTGTGTAAAATAACAATATGATTGATTAGAAGCAGTGGCGACTCACATTAAGTTAAATTTGACACTATAGATTTAACAGTGTAGTTTTACGTATATAGCTTTTGCACTGTGACATACTGTAACATGGATCTTAATAAAGTGATACTGATGCTCGAGAATGAAAATCCAGATCACTGTCAGTGTGTTTTACGTCAATCCATCAATATTAACTATACACGATCAGTAATACTGTCAGTATTCGTTAATCGAGTGAGATCACCTTTTTACTCTAAAAAATATCAGTGTGGATTTAACATTTCTAATGTGTTAACTCCCATGCAGTGTCTATATAATTCTCATTGTGTTAATTGATGTTAACATTACCATCAAATCTCTGGTGTTTAGTGTTTATATCAACATTATCATGATGTGGATTTAAAACCATAGCGTTAAATTCACATCATATTGGTTAATATAAACACCAACATGGCTATTTTTATTTTTATAGGATATAAAAACAAAAATATAAATACAAAAATGTCTATGTCTCTATTTGCATTGCGATACAAAGCGACAATTAATTTTTCGCGCTGTTACGATTTATATTTTCAGTATATTTTCTTCTATAATTTACGACTTGGAAGTCGTCAGTATTATTACGTTTCTCGATACTTGGGACGACTGGCAAAAGATGTGTAAGACAGATTGCACTAGCAAACATCGCGGTCGTGCAATTCGATAATCCATGCCTTCTGGCCTACTTTAATATTTCGGGTAACATCGTCCCTTTCGTGTAGCGAATAGAAACAGCATGTTGGAGATTGTCCAGGATTCAGCTCGGCTCACTTTAGACTCGACTGTTCGGTCGCGATGCGCGATTTCAATGAATTATAATTTCCGACAATCGATACCTGATGCGCAACCTCCAACGAAATCTATTTAAAAATAGCATATCTTCATGGATCAAGAAACTGAGGTACCAGGTATTCATAAAGCACTTTCTAGACTCTTACGTTTCTTCATAATATAATCAAAAATACAAAAAACACAAAAACACTTCAACAATAAGGCGATCTGTAATACAGTATACTCAAAAAGTATCTTCAAGAAAAATGTCTTTTTAAAAAGAACATCCTTATTTTTAAAAAGAAAACATTAATTATAGCAATTTATTAATAAAGAATACGATAGGTTGTATATTTCTCAAAATTATTTTACCTAAAAAATGTGTAATAATTAAAATATATTTTCTTAATAATAAGCAAACGCGAAACATTGTATTGTTTGAACGAACAAAAAGTATTAGTATAGTTGAGAAATTAGCTTCTAAAATCATGAATATGATTACTTTCGCGGAACTCTTGTTGTTAGGATAAAATGTACTTATTGCTCACATAAATTAATGTTTATTTTTTAGAAATAAGGTTTTTTTTTTCTAGAAATTGTCCACGTACAAATACATGATTTACATTCATAATACATAACATTAATATCATTACACAATCTGTCGATAATATCTATCTTAGATATATAATTAGTCGATGTATAATTAAATTTTCCATTAAATTTTCCGGCTTAAATGAGAAGAAACTGGTCGAAAGAAAGCAGGAAAGAATTATCTAGGACACTTTGTACATCCTGCTTTCGCAGTTATTGCGCGAAATGATGAGCAGGAGAAAATAATCCGCAATTAATCAAGAACCACAACCATGAAAGCATAATTCGGTGTACACCGTATATTCTCTGTATCGATAGAAAGTCCGCTTTCCAACGCGCTTTGGAATGATGCTCGTGTTCAACCTGCGTTATGTCTACAGGAAAATACATCGTAGAAGGATGTCCCTTCTAAGAGAATTAATCGCCATAATTCACAATAAATTTCTGAGAATAAACACGTGACATGTTTGATTAGTTTCAATTATATCCCTGAATGAATCAGCATTTGGCACAAGTTCGAGCAGTGAGTTCGATGAAAAATAGCTCTGCTTATCCCACGACCCCAAACTTCGACGTTTCACTTGACCCCCGTGTGGTAGACACGTAAGCAATCTCCACGTGCGTCATCGTTACAAAACATTCGGGGTTGATCGATTTCAAGGGGCGACCGACCGGCTGGCCGGAAGTTTTCGTAAAGTGCACTTTTGACAGAAGTACCCGTCATGCAGATACCCTAAAATCAATTTTTCCTCTATGACGTCAACAGCCCATTTTTAGAATTCCAATGTAGCTAATGGAGCTTCGGCTTTACCACAAAGAGTTTCAGAGTGAGTTCAAACGATTAAACATAAAAAACAAAAGGACCTACATCATTTTTTATTTCGGTTATATGAGTCCTTTTAATACTTCACATACGCGAAATATTTCAAAGAGAAATGAAATTGGCAAAAATCTAATTTGCAAGCTCTCTATTATTGCTTTTTTAATAACTTCGCAATTTAATGACATTTCCAAAAATATCTTCCGCTGGAAAATTTTTTGTCTCACAGCATGTTTATTATGCATACCATTACGCGAAATAATATATTCACCCCTGCATACATGCAGCTGCAGCAATGCAAGACATTCGTGGGGAACGCGACCTCTCACCGAATTTGCAAATGGTCGCGAATATTTATTGAAAATTAACTCTACGAAGTAAACAGCTCATTTTTAGAATTTTCAATATAATTGATATAACCGGTGTTTTCTTTAGTTCTTAAAAATTATGTGACTTATGCAAAATTACAAAATCCCGCATGTAATTTTCATAATTTGTATAAATTATTACCGAGAGAACCATGTTTCGGTATTTGTGACTATAATTGCGTGATAAAATAATCTATTTTTGGTATATAAAACTATAAATATTATTATTACTAATATCATAGCAGTGATAATTATAAAAATGGAGCTTCTAACAATAATTATTTTCCCATGCAATTATAATCATAAATACCAAGCATTTTTTTTCCCATTATCAGTGTGGTAATTTTTAAATACGTCGATGTTCTCAATTTTATTCTCTTTTCTTCGCGTTTCAGTAATTCCCAAAGAAATTGCATTAGTCTTCCTCACGGAACGATCGATCCGCGTTTTATTTTCGAACTCCATCGAGAAAGTCTTTTTCAATAATTTTCTCTTTAAAGCAAATAGGTCGAGATCAATAAACAGCACAGAGGCAGGAAATGAAAAGAGCAACTGTATAGGCATCTCCAGCATTTTAATTTACGATCTCCGTGTTTGCGGTGACTTCTTTTTCTTCTCGGATAACCGCAGAAGAGGAAGCGCTTCGCCTTTGCGAAAGAGACGAGGAGCTCGCAGAGACCATCCTCGGCGGCGTCGAGGCGCTTTATCGTGCCCCGTGAAATGAGATATGAGGGGGAGAATGTTTATTCGCGGTTTCCCCCGCTTCGTTCCACGACGCGCGCAAGAACGGCGATAAAAGGAGAAGGCTCATTCCCCTAATTGGAACGCGCGCCGGTTTTCCGGCTTCCGAGGTAACAGGTGGTGCCTATACATGCCACTTATTCGCGCGATGTTCCATGCAGGCTTGGGGAAAATCTCCGTGCCATTTTCCGTGAAATGTTTATTCACGTCTTCTTGGCACGCAATTTTGTGTGTGTGTGTGTGTGTGTGTGTGTGTGTGTGTGTGTGTGTAAGAAGATTAGAGATTTAAAAAAAGATTTATCTTTGAAAAAATTAAACAAAAAAATCATGTAAGAAGATTAGAGATTCAAAAAAAGATTTTTTAACTTTGAAAAAATTAAACAAAAAAATCAATTTTTTATATCAAACACTGTTTTCAAAATTCTGAAACAAGATGGAAGAATGATTTAATTTTTCTTGATATTTATGGGATTAAAATTTAATTATCTACGTTATTTCAGTATTATTTAATAACTTTTGTTTTTATAATTTGGAGGTGGTAACGTCTTTGCAATGCCTAAAAAATGAGTTGATAATATCTCTGAAATATATCACTGAATTATATTCGTGGCTACCGTCAACTTGTGTCTGATTCCATCAATGTAGATTTTAATCTCGATTTGACTTACTTTTTATGTTCCACTAGTTTCAAGAATTAAAAAAATAACGAGTAAATTAAACTGAGATTAAAATTAATCTATATTGATAAAAATCGACAATCATTGTACCTACTGCATTTTGATCGTTTGTAACTATAAACAGAAATCTCTGAATAAATACAAAAATTGAATTCTAGAACAACAACGTGGCATCAAATGTCCAAAAAAATATATATCTGACTAAAAAACTTTCAGGGATAAAACCTGGATTTTATATATTGTAGTTTCTAACTCAAAGTTTCTAATTTCTTTTCGATAATATCTTCAAAGAAGATCACAGATATCAAATAATAAAATTGGCCGCGTTCCATCATCGAGTAGGCGATAAACTACTTTCTTCGAATCATGAATATCGAGTAATATTTGCATACAACGAGCAATAAAGTGTGATATAATAAAGCAGATAAAGCAATTAAATAATCAGCATTAAGCTATCATATAAGACGCAATTAATTTGATATCTCGTTGAGATTATCCGATATATAATCATTTCAGGAAATATAATGCGTGGGAATAGTCTAATTAAATGCTGTATGCCGCACGCGCATGTGCATTATACAATTTTCTATAGAGAGATTCTTTCATTACCGACAATCATCGAGGCGTAACAATTAATACGGCGAATGGAAGAAAAATTGAGTAAATTGTAAAATCCGGTGCAGGAAATTAATTATCATTTCTTGTGCTATGGTCGAGGAGTCAATCATTATGGCAATCAGTGTACATTTTTTTACAAATATATTTTATATACGGCAGTACAGTCGTAAAACAGATAATGCTAGCAGTAGCAATACTATCAATATGTACTAATAATATGCTAGCAATACATTAACAATACTTGGCAATATTGTGCGCAATAGATTGATAATACAT
Source organism: Acromyrmex echinatior (assembly GCF_024713525.1). Classification (NCBI taxonomy): domain Eukaryota; kingdom Metazoa; phylum Arthropoda; class Insecta; order Hymenoptera; family Formicidae; genus Acromyrmex; species Acromyrmex echinatior. Next base: position 895,185 of record NC_141857.1, on the reverse strand, counting down.
ATGAAAACAATACTAACAATATAATAGCAATGCTAGCAATAAAGTGTGTTGTATTGCCATAATTAGCAATCACTGTACATTTTTTTAGTAGTGGTTGATCCTTCGACTATGATTGTACCGCAATAAAAAATCTAATCATTATTGTTTAATTAGATCATCAAGATATTTTATTGTTCTGAGATATTTTATACGTTAATCATCAAAATTCTTAGAGGAATGATATCGAGAATCTATATGTATATGTTTTTATATTCAAGTTTTATTAATTTTTGACTCTTATTTGCCCTTTACTTAGATTTATTTTTATTTGATAAGAATCTTTATATAATTTTATTATTGCCTTATATTTTTGTATGTGCCATGGATTTAATGCGTACAATGTCTACAATGACAATAGCAGTAATGGATGAGGCTGTGAGGCCCGATTTTATCAATATATTGATTCTGTTACGTTTTTTCTAGCGATCTGTCAACAATATTATGTACGTTTAATTCTGTTGTTATTTTATTGGCATAGTGCAGACATTTAAAAAAATCTATTTTCTACAGACTTGGCTATCTGAGTTACCAACAGATTAATGAAATTTATTTATGAATTTCTTGATTACCTTTAATCTTTAGGTAACCATATATTGTGAAAACGATCCTGAGAATAAGAAATTGACCAATCACAGTCAATTATTCTTCTCACATTTGACTATGATTGGTTAATTTCTTACTCTTACAGTCTTATTCACTGTTATTCTACTGCCATTGTAGATCATGCATAAGGGTGAAGATTATGTTATTGATATATATACAAACAAACCGAAGCAGAATAAGATGTAAGCAAATCAATATTTTAGACTTGTTACAGCTTATATTGTTGTCTTACGTTCTCTATTGTGATTGGCCAATTCGCTTACTACTTACTATTTATTGTCTTACGTTTTTTTTTGTTACTATAGCCTTTAACCTTTCAATAGATAAGTAAGGTACTCAAACATCTCAAATTTTATTTTACAGTTATGTATGTTTTAATAATACACATAGAGTTAAATTTATCATTAATATTCTTATGAGATAGAGGAACGTAAAAATAATAAATTTTAACATTTCTGGGCAATTTTTTTTACTTTCCTTTTTCAAATCAAGGTTTTTAAGATAACTATTCGTAATGTTACAACCATCGTATCTACTTAAATGTTAAGGATCATGTTACATAGAAAACTTATACCTTAAGCAATAAGATATAAGCAATAAGCAAATCAACATTTTAGATTTGCTATAGCTTACGCTATTGTCTTATAGTTTCTACTGTAATCAGCCGATTCACTCATTGCTTACATTTTACTGTATAAGTTTTATGTGTGCCTTTAGGGTTTAAAAACTCGAGCATTACCGCGACACTTACGAAAAAAACGAATCGTCGTTGGATCGATCGATCAAAGAGCCCCGTGAGGTTTAACGGTGCGGTTGAGGTGGCCGCGAACGGCGAAAAAATGTATACACGGAGGCGCATATATGCATGTGCGAATGCGCGCGTTGGTAGATCCCATACAAAGCCTTCAATCAAAGCACGTTGCGCCTTTGACATATCCGTAATCACAGGCGTCGTGCCACGGTGCCATGAGCACCGTTGTTCACGCGTCGATTTGTTTTATCGATTCAGGCGCCGTCGGCGAATCCCCAGCCTTTGTCAAAATCGTCCACTTCACGTTCGAGTAAGTACACGTACACGCGAATCGTCAATTCGCATTCTTATTGCCACGCGTTGGCGACAAGATGATCACCGCTAATTGGGATATATGCCGTCCGCGGTATATAAGGTACCGCTACGTCGCTTTTGATTCCTAATTAATGTAATAGAAGTGGCACGAAGAATGGATTCGCCGGTCCTCGGCGTCGCATTCAGCGAGTACTTTTGTAGAACGTTCCTCTGGCCACAGTATTACTGTGGTGGAAATTCTTTGAAAGTTTGCGGGAGATATTTCTGGTCGATTATACGGGTAAGACGTATGAAAGTTATTCAAGAGACGCAAACTGTATTGTAAGATCATCTGACTATCAAAAGTCAAAAGTTAAGTCCCTAGTTTATAAGTCGCTCAACTTTTACGACATATCAATGGAAAGTACGTGAATCGTACGTGATTATTCATCTATAGTACCCGTTTGACTCACGGCGTGACTAATGAGTCCCCTAACAAAGTGGTTAAGTGCAAAGCCTTTGAGAATAAAGTAAAATGAAACGAGGCATTTTCTGCTAATCGTTTTAAGTTAATTTTTAGGATATTAAAAATATGTACTTTTATAATCTGCCATCAGTAAGTTTCTCTCGTAGTTAATTAATTAATTTTCTTAAAATAATTTAATACGATAATATAGCAATTTCTCTTTCTCTCTCTCTCTCTCTCTCTCTCTCTCTCTCTCTCACTCCCATTTGATAAGTGTGAATCATGGACACTCAAAAATAAGTTTTCTAGCGTGTCCCACTTTCGACATATTGGAAAGCGCACGTTGACCGTGAAGACCATTTTCTCGCTCAATTTCAGGCGGAAAGTTACGTTATCCCATGCGTCATGGCGTGACACGTTGCATTTATTATCATCACAAGACATTAACATCAGCCTTTCTTGTACATTATCCCGCAAGAAAGTAAACACCGGCGAAAGATCTCCCATCACGCTTCTGTAATTACCGTAAAAGCTGTATGGTCGCGCCGATGAGATTGGGTTTATCTTCTTTATCTCGCTACAATTATACTATTGCATTTGCGCGATGAATATTTACGTAATTAGATGTTAAAAGCTTCTTACACATTAAGAAATTATTTGAAATAGTAACGCGAGTCGCAGAGTGTCCATTTATCTAATGAAAAGCAGCTTTGAATCTTGATCGCGATTGCAACAAGCTTTCAGCTTTCTGTTGTATTATCGTGTTACATTAACGTATATTGTTTTCCACAGTGTTATCATTTAACATCGCAATCTTTTGCTCAAAAACATTGCGCGGAGAAGAGAATTTAATTAAAAACTTTATTTGCTTGACGAGAGACGAGAAAGAAAAAGGGAGTTCATTTATAGAGAGAGAAAAAGAGAGAGCGATGATATTACTACTAAGTCTCTTCGTTAAACATTTGCGGCTGTTATGACGTATTCGCGATATTAAATCTTGATTATCTTGGCGAAAATCGCTATGAACATGCGACAATATTATGACAGACCGATCGTGATAGTTTTTCAAGCACACCAAACGCCAACGGAGAAATATCAGACAGCTGCGTTACGTCATTATTTTCTTCCGAATGACCTGGATTCTTGTTTGCTTATCGATCGCGCGAATCAATATCTCGGAAAAATTTCACGCGTCGGATCTGCCACCGACGCGATGCGGTTATATGTACATACAAGCGAGGGTAGTTCATTATAATAAGACCGATAAAAATCTCGACTCTGTGCAGATACGATAACGCAGGGGAACGCAGAGATATTCATACGGAATATTCGACCGTCGTTTAATGAGCCGAGCAATTGCTATCTCAAGCACGCTGAGAGAACGATAATATACTTGACCTACGCTTATGACAGAACGGAGATAGCACGATAGAGCTATAAAAAAATCTTGTACTCATTTATACAGTGGAAAAGTAATTTTCCACTGAATAAATAAAAGAATATATGGACTGACAAGAGAAAAACCAGAAATGGAAACGCACTTTTAAAATGCAAGTTTGTTGCAAAATATAGTCCGTCGTATTTAGGTGATGTAACTCACGTAAACGATCTTGTTTCTCATCTTATTATAGTCCTTTATTAGCTCATATTAAAAATCCTTCGCCTCACACAATTTTTAATTTTTTAAAAAATAAATAATAAGTATAAAAATTTTGGTGCCCTCGGATTAACCACACTCGACGGAATAATAGATTTTAATGAAAAGAGGAAGAAAAATAAGGATTATAATATTTCAGGATCAGTCGACTTTTATCCGATGCGCAGGCATAAGTATAATTTAATGTTATTGCGAACTCAAGTATAACGTTTGATGTCCGCTGCATTGTCGAGATGATGGAAATGCATTAATTCGAATTGTATTTACGTCATCTATATATCGGAAAAAAGTCAATTGATCCTGATAGAACATTTGAAATATTAATTTTTTCCTCGCAAGACTTTTTCTGATTTACCATTTTATTAAGCTAAATGATTAATCAATACAATTATTTAACAATTTTTTTATTTTTGTTAATTTTTAGAAAAATTTTAAGAAAAAAATCCGAAGTTACATAGATACATCTAGTTTTTTTTTTGGTATTCTTAATATTATACGCACAAAAGAATATTTTTTGTAACAAATCGCGTTTTCAAAAGCGCGTTTCGTTGGTCTTTATCTTGTGAGAGAAAAAATTATTATACAAAACTAGATATAGGACAGGATGGGGTATTATGAGCATTGAGCTTAAAGAAACATTTTGATATATTTAATTAACATACTGAAGAATAAAAAAATCTTGCATATCACTTGATAGATTTGTTGATGTTTTATGTCTTTTAGTATTAAAATTGATTATTTTAATGCAAATGTTGAAATGATGCTCTCATTACTCGTCCAGTGCTTCTGGGTACGATAATAAGGATAAGCATCCTTAGGGATAATATGAGCATAAGAAATTTTTTATAAGAAATTATACAGAAATGAAAAATTTATATATATATCAAACATTTTATTGAAATAAATGTCAATCAAATGTTTGGTTAATATAATTAAAAATTATGTTACTCTTACAAATATTTAGTAAGTATTATCAAATGGTAACAAAAAAAAAGATGTGGAAAAATGTTTTAGATGAAAGCGGGACGATCTCGAGGGGAACGTATTTTGATAACATTGTTTTTATTTTAAGTGAAAACGTCAAGAAGATTCATCACCTTCTTTATGAAATTATATAATTTTTTTTACATAATTCCTTTAATTATTTTGCATATAAAAATATTAAGGTAAAGATATAAAAATACACACACACACACACACACACACACACACACACACACACACACACACACACACACACACACACACACAATATGTGTACACTTTATTTTGATACATATTGACATAAAATACTATTCTAAATATATCGTAAATTATTTTTTTATATCTCTATTTTTGATACTTTTATGCAGGATAATTAATCGTATGTAAAAAAAAAATATCATCTACCTTTACATTAAAAAAAATAAAGATAATCTTCATATTTTTTGACGCCTAAACCTAGAGAAAAAAAATAACATGATCAAAAACGTCCCTCTCGAAACCGTTCCACTGTCACTTGAAACATCTTTCCGTATTTTTCGAGTTATTAGCCTGTAAATTAAAATAGAACACCCTATATATTAGAAATGGCATTGTAACGGGTTACAAAATGTTTCGAATTTAAAAATCGAGATATCTTTAGCGATTGAAAACAGATTATATCAATTCTTTCCACCAATACACTTCATAAAGATATGGACAATAAATAACAAAATCATATAGACTCGTTGATGCAAATCTGCTTCGCAAGGGAAAATAAAGCTTTCGTGTACTCCACTTTCACGTAGTACGTGAGCGGCCCTGATGGAGAAATACCAGTCGGCCCTTCTCGTGATTTCTTTTTCTAACATCCTCGGTGTAATATGGTGTTATCGTCCCTCGAGACAATACGAATGGCGAGCGTTCTGAGTCATCGTCGCCGACTGCCAGGGAAAAAAATCCGCCACGACCGCCACCGATGCGGCGCGGCGGCTCGTTACGGTTCCCTCGTTCGTCGTTACACTCAGCGGGCGGGCGATCGATCGATAATGCTTTCTGGCTGTTTCTGGAATCCCGCTTAGCGCGATAAAATCCCTTGCGGTCGTAATATCGCCGATATCACGCTGCCAAAAAACCGCGCTCGAGGCCAGAATCGCGCGAAATGCGCCGCCTCCGAGCGAGTTGATCTTCATCTTAAGAGCCGTAAATCGTTGCATTACGCATAAAATATTTATAAAAAAAATTACCTAATCTTTTATTTCATGGAAAGGACAGAAATAAAGCACTTTGATTTATTCATTTTCTTGTACATTACATATTATGCGTCATATAAGATTGTGACTCCCGTCTTAACGCGGACTACCCGCACGTAGGACGTTGGGCTCTTCCTGATAGTGAAAACCAAGAGATTAAATGATTCAGAGAAAGCATTGACAGAAACAGAGATGCGTGTGGGCAGATGAGGTCCGTACGGGAAATGAAAAAAATAAATTTCGTGAGCCAAGTAGTCTGCGCGAGTAGACGAATGGCCTGCGTTAATGTACGTATTCAAGAGTTGAGCCTAAATGGACAAATAGATACTCAAGTGGGAAATCTGATTGTGTGATTTTACTTCGCCAGAACGCTTGAACGCTCCCAACATCGATACTCTATCAGTTGCGGTGCGGGAGATACCATTAGATAGAAAATATTATCGACGTCGCTAGCACTGCGCGTTAACTTTGATGCATTGTACTTTGCGTAAAATATCTGTCCCAAAATCGGGGTAACTATGGCCTAAATTTTGGTAATGACTGGCCAGCACGCGACACATAATTAAAAATGCCTCAAAGATATTTTAAGACGCGTTTGTGAAGTTAGCGCACCCCAACATTAAAATTCCATAATTTTAATTAGAGTTTCCGCTTTCTTCTGAAGAGTTCCCTGTAGTTTATAATAAGAGCTTAATAACAATTTTTAATTAAATGCAAAAAATGAGATATTAACTTCTTATCAAAATTTAAAATCGGACAGCTTTGAGCGGCTTAGTAACTTCATGTTGTAAATATCTAGAATTCTTGGTACATACGAAAAAATTCTTATGCTTTGTTTTTGAATATGATGTAAGCTATCTAAACATTTTTTTGTAATTGGGGCCAAAGTTTCTTATTTTATAACTTTTAATGACAACTTCTTTTATTGTGTACGAAACTTGCACAAGTAATCTCATCTTTTAACAATATCATTGTTAAGAAATGAGATATAAGTTATCTCGACTGGGCCAAATTAGTTATCTCATTTTATGATAATATTGTTTCTCGTTGATTCCTTTGTACGCATTCCTCGTTCACGCATTTTTACGGCATTTTTACGGAGTGAGGCCAGAAGGTACGCGCCGCAGTTTTCAGAAACCACATATTATGTTCAAGGCTGCCGGTCGCATCTGACCGGAAATACTTCAGCTGCCTCGTCTCGACCCCGACACTTCCATCCGTGAGAACAATCGATGTGCGTTATGCACGCAGGTTAATTTTAATAAATAATTTCGTGAGAGTTGCGGGGGAGGGCGGTATCGATTAATCGAACCACACGTGTTCAGAGGCGTGCGATTGCTGTTTCAACGAGTTAATTTTTGAAAGAATTTAAAGCAGATCGCAAGAGGGATTTCTGAACGTTGATATATCAATTTAGCATTTTACTGTTGGCGTTAATGCTGAATATTTCATGGCAATCGGGTGCTTTCTTCCACACGTAAGCTGAATAATAAAAGCATCCTCTTAGGAGTTTACGGAAGAAAAGAACATAAACGATGAATTCGCTTTTCTGTGTACAATATAACAGTTCTCATGATAAAGACACGTTACAGCCAACTTATAATTCACGTTTAAAACGATCATACATACACTATATTTATCCTCATCAAATGTAGTGGCATCATAAAATTAAACGTTTATTACTTTTAATACATATTTTAACAAGGAAAATATGTAATATTCAGAGAGCTAAAATCGATAGATCGTAAGATTCGATCAAGCGAAGCCTTGAACACTCTTTTATTAATGAATTAGTAATTATTGGAGGAAACTCGTTTTCTCTTTTTCTTATCTAAAACCGTGTAATATTTGCTTCGTTCATATCTGATACTCGATCGAAGTTTATTCACAATAATAATCTGACAAATAGGTTTCAAGACGACGGTCCAGACAGTTCAATTGGTTTCCGTAGTGAAATCTTAAATGTAAGCATACCATCGATTCAGACACGGAATTTTTCTCTTCAATATAATAGAATCCTTTATGGAACCATGGAAGGCGAAATTCGCTTCCGTGACATCATGCAAACTTTATTCCGTCATTCAAATTGCGGATTGGAAATGTCGTCGCGTTTCACCGGGAAATAATTTGTCGTAGACCGCGCGTCTCGTGACGGCCCCGTTTCCATGCTTTACAAGAAAAAGTAAAAGTCAATGACGGAAGCTGCTGTTAGATCGATAAAATGAATAGCAGCCGATCTCCCGATGACGGGAATGAGTAAGTGTATGGTGAACGATGAGATGACATGTATACGTAAACAAGTTATAACTCGATCACGCTCTTAAAGTGCGACGCAACATATCATGTGACGCCGTGTAACGTACATGGTGTGTCTTAAAATGTGACAAGAAAATTGCTAAATTTTGATTTAAATTATGGAAATTTTTTATCTCTGCAATAAGTTGACTGTTCAAATTTTTGCTATAAAATAAGATCTAATAAAATAAGATCTAAGAACTAAGAGAATTAATTACAGTAGATGTTGAAATAATAAATGTTTATACGTATTTTAAATACATTTATCTCATTGTCAGATATATGATTGCGCGCCGATTACTTTTCGGACTTGCAACACACAATCAAACTGAAACGATAATAATCTCACAAATTAAATTTGATTGTCGATTTAATGCCACACTATTAAATTCATAATGTTAAGTTATATCCAATTTGAGTTATTTTTAATTATATCCATAAATCGTCTGTACTTATCAATATGTCGTTAATTTAGCTAAAACAAAAGTCAAACAATTTAACCGTTTAATTGACGAAAAATATATTTTATTATCTACTAATTCAAGAAAATTTAGTTTATTATCTATACTATGTACACGTTAATATGGACATTTATTATGAAACAAACTATAGAAATGATTTACATTCTAATATAGTTGGAAGTTAAAAATAACAAAATGTTATTTAACTTAAGACTTAAGAAATTTATCAGCATTCTTTGATATTTAACGTGCATATAGCATTTTAAATCTATAAAGAACTTATTGAGAAAAATATTATCTCAGCCGGAATTCAGAAAATAATAAGAATTATTAATAATAAGTTAATTTAAACCGTTGAATAAATCAAATAAGCAAAAAAACTAATACAGTTAAACCTATATTCTAATAATATTTATATATAATATACAAATTATAAATATAATTAAGTCGTTACTTTAATAATAACTTTAAGTATTAAACATAAAACAATCTTAAAACATTGAAAACAGTTTATTGCGAAAAATATTACCCCAGTTAGGGTGGGATATATTCCTTATATTAAGAAATAAGAATTATCTATAAAGTTGGCGAAGAATTACCAAACTAAAAACCTCGCTTCTCGAGCTTTTCTTTTTCTCACAATATATCTCGGTTGTTTATTCTTTGTTCAATATTTTTGCTCAATCTACTTAATCATAATTTCGCTGCAAGAGTGTTCCATTTATTTGTCCTCCGAAATCTGGAAAGCGGCTATAAATAAATTTCAAAAAGTACGCTTTTCCGGTGCAAAAATTTATGTAATATGTTTCACGATGTACCTTCTGTATGAGCGACGCATTCGCACGGCGCATAAAATTGAAATATCATGCAACATTTAATAGCGTACGACGCTCGGCAACCCTCGACACCAAAGCGACCGGATATCATGGAACGCGCGGATTTCCGTTTCGAGACTTTTTTTTCATTTTTCTGTTTTTTTTTTCTCCTCGCCTTTCGACCACACACACGCGGCATATTATTTATCGAGAAGCGACCCCGGACGTGTCATTTGATGGGAAAAAAAAAACGCGTTTCCGCGGTGCGATATAATTGGAGAGCAAAACGTTTCTTTTCTAATGTTTCCGAGATGTTTAGATCTAACAAGGCATTAAGGTATATTGTTGGAAATTCTAGAGTTATTACTTGCAAGAAATTAACTTTTTTTCCGGAGTATCGCTCTCCAGCTGTTTTCTTTAATAACGATTCCTGTATATAAGTTCGCGTAACTTGGCCGGTGAAAAAAAAATCGCATAAAACAAGGGACAATTATTTCAAACTGTAAAGTACATCGTTCTCTGTTTCGCGATTAATTCGCTCGATTTAATCTAAGAATCTACATTTATTTACTCCCCGTTGAATTCACTCGATTTACTTCAAGCAACCGACCGACTAGGTTTAATCCGGAAGCTGCGACTTTTTTTTTTAATTTTCTGGAGCGGAATAGAGAAAACTGGCAAACGAAGAGAATAAAAGAGTCTCATTAACTTTCAACCTTTCTCAAAGTAAACAAAATTAAAAAATGTATTTAAAAAAATGTATGCGCATGTTTTTTGTATACATAGAATATTTAATTTCCTTTCTTTCTCAGTGATTATATCATATAATACACGAGTATAAATGTATACGCAATACAAAGTAGCCTATCGGAATAATATCTAAACTGCACGCTTCGGGAAGCCACGTGTACTGACCACCTTGTATTGAAGGTGTATCAAGTATGTTGCATTATGCAGTTAACTGCATAATATGTCCTTGTCGTTGCGTTGAATCACGAACCGAGCCTCGGCGGAGTCTTCGTCAAAAAGGTCGGGAAAACGAGGCCCCAATTAATTTTCAATTGCGCCCCAGCCGTAATATTCAGCCTTCCTATTTCCGACGGTCACGCGACGCTGCACTTGACACACGATCGGCTGGTTCCTGCATCATCGCGAGGACGAGAGAAGGCACCTCTCACCGGCGCCTTCCGTTCACCAAAGACGACCACACTCGATACAAGCCGGAAAGCGAGCAACTGCGTGACTTCTTTGCGTAAATTCAGCGGCATGCAGTTTGGACATTACAGCACATTGTTGAACACCGTGCCTCGGTTGAAAGCGTGTTAGCCCAATAATTATAGCCGAAGAGTAATTAAAGTTTCGCTCGGCAATAAAAGTATATAATGAGCCATGGAATACAAAACGGAGCACGAACTAATTAATTAATAGGCCGTTGTAGTGTTCTTAGATAATAAAGCTTTTCGTATAAAATATGGATATTTCTATTAATGTTTCCATATTTATCGAAAACGTTTTGTTAGATACATACGTATATACGTATATACGTATGATATTGGTAGGTATAATATTAGCAACTTTAATCAGCAGTTCTATAAAAAAGTAACTTTTTTTTAAAAGGTCACATTCTATTTTTCCCTCCGCTACCTCGGTCGACGATGTACATAAAAGTGGTATACAGTTATATGGCCGTTGGAGTTATCATGTTTCAAATAAGTCGATATTGGCAGCGGAGCGTAGTGTAGAGTCACACTAAAAGGATTGTGTGTGTGCCTGTGTTGTGTACTTCTGGCGATACAACGCGGCATGTGTTATAGGGCGGCGTCCGAGCTTTCCGTTATGAGGAAGAAAGGCTACGAAAAGGCGGAAGGGATGAATGAAAATTCCTGAACGCGCAAACACGCGATGCTTCGACAACGGAGAAAATGAAAAAGGAAATGCTTGATAAATTAATATTGCTAATGAAATTGATATTGTTCATAACAAGTGAACAATAATGAAGTTACGCTATTAAACGTTATTGCGCGCTCATATAACGAAAATATCCGTATAATGAAAAAGCTGTATCATGTAAAGAACAATTTTGTTGGAGCATGTAAAAATTTAGCTATAGTACAAATAAAAATGAAGATAATTTTGTTGAAAATTATTATGTAGCGTTAAAACTTTTTGTGACACTGTCATCATCGTGCTTGATCGCCTTCTATAATTATTCCTTTCGTGCAGTGCCAACAAGCTTCCTTGTGTTCCGTTATTACCTTCATTAAGCATGACAGATGTCATAAGTGGGTAAACGATAAGATGTAATAATAATAAGTAGACAGAAATTGATATTGATAATGAAATTGATATTATTTGATTACTAAGTAAGCAATAATAAAATTTCGCTATTAACAATAACGCAATATAACGATGATGAAAAGCTAATGTCTACAATCTCCGTTTTTTAAATCATTACACCTTCATTAAACAAGCCAAACATCAGGTAGGCAAATGAAAATACAATAATAATAAGCAAACAGAAATTGATATTATTGAGAATGAAATTGATATTATTTGGGCCTATAAGTAAATAATAATATTAAAATTGAAATTGATATTGATAATGAAATTGATATTATTTGGTTACTAAATAAGCAGTAATAAAATTACGCTATTAACAATAACGCAATATAACGTAGATGAAAAGCTAACAATCTTCGTTTTTTTTTATATTTATAATTTATTATACCTTCATTAAACAAGGCGCCAAGTAGCAAATGAAAAAATACAATAATAATAAGCAGATAGAAATTGATATTGGTAATAAAATTAATATCATTCGGATCAATAAGTAAACAATAATAAAATTACGCTATTAATAATAATGCGCGATATAATAAAGATGTAAAAGAGATTAATAAATCAATAATCCGCTTTGTATATTTTTTTTTATTATATCTTCATTAAGCAAGACAGGCGTCATAAGTAGGCAAATGGCAAAAAAGACACGCATAATAAGCAGACAGATAGACAGGTAGATGGAGAAGTTGCATTGGGATAACTCGACGCCAAATGAAATTTCGCAACTCAGCGACGCGACACGTTCCAGCGAATCAAGCTCCCCCGAGTCTCTTCGTGGTACGTGCATAGATAGGCGCGCAGGACTACGTGCAAAAGGATGAGTTGTTCAATTCGTTTCCAGGGGGGAAGAACCGGTCCACCGATCGCGTCGCGGAAGTGTAGTCTCCCTTTTCCTCTCGCGAGTCTCCATCGCGACTTCGAGTCTCGAGTCTCGAGCCTAATACGATCGCACCGACGCGCATATACGTATCTCTTTGCGCCGCTTCGCGAAAAAAGGATTCGAAAGCGTGTAGGGCGCGTGGAAAGGAAAGAGAAAGAAAACGCTTGTAAGCATCAACCGTAAATAAGCCAAGACGGACGTAATAAGCAGATAGATAAATGGATAGACATGCAGATTGGCTGAGAGGAGAGAGACTCTTACGGTTGATGCTCGCAATCGTTTCCTCTCTTCTTTCCTTTCGTGTAGCATTCGAGGCCCGCATTCTCGGTATTCATTTAGCGCTCAACGCGGCCTGACCTCAAGTTCTAATTTGCCACGAACGAGAGTAAAGTCTTGAGTAAAGTGAGTACTGAGGTTGCGCGGTGAAATATTAATTAAAGAAAATAATTCCGAGGAATTGTTTCGTTTTAATTAAGATAATAATGCTTGCTTGGCTCACAAGCAAGATTTCTGGGTGGATAATTCCATCTCGGGGTCTCTCGAGCGCAGGCATACCTAGTCAATCCTGAAAATTCCCAGTCCCGTTTCCCGAAGCGAAGTTAGTGATGCGCTATCTTTCCGTGGCACGCTCGACTGGAGCGCGCGCAACAATAGGAGGTTCGGTTCATTCAGCGATCAGTTCGTAGTCGCGAGTTCGCAACCGATGGCGAAGGAGGGACGCGGAAAGTTTCATTGACTCTTTCAATGGGGGGGGAGGGGGGGAGGATGACGCAACCGCGTCGCGAATTTAAAGCGACGCCGACGAGACGAGATGAGACGAGATGAGACGAGATGAGACGTGACGAGACGTGACGCGACATGGATAAGAAAAATGGCAAAGATATATATATATATTATATAGTCGCCGCTTCTAAAAGCGCCTCTCTCGGCTCCGCTTTTGTACGGTCGATGTTCCCAACGTGGAGGAGGCTCGAATTACATTATGTGCACGATTCTCCATAAATTTCGCTGCCTAAATATTTGAACGTCAAAGTGCAACAGAATATACAAGCGAGATAGTTCGCGGAGATGTCACTCTCGTCGAGATCGTAAAATATCAACGCTTTGTATCGGTATCGGTAAGTTTGCCGCGAGTATTTGTGTATCGTGTGCTATCGATTCCAATTTTTTTTTTATTTCCGATGAAAATATTAACTTTTAGAAATCTAAAGAAAAATTGAAAATTAAAATAATAAATATTTATACATTTAAATTCATCTAAAGTATTTGATTTGGATACAGTAAACGTATTCGTATAGGGAGTTTTTATTTAAAAAAAAAAGGCTTTATTTCTGTTAGAAAATAAACATTAATTGGCAATATTAAATAATGAATACGTTCCGTCCACATGTAAATAAAATAACTTCGCGAAAATAAACGTATTCATTTTAGAAATAAATTTCTCGACTGTGCGAGTATTTTTTGTGCGTCCAAATAATATTTGTATTTCCGTTCATTTTATACATATGTTATTATATTAATTTAAATATATTATTTATAAGTTAATAACACTTTAAATTATAACACTTTTATAGCTAAAATAATTTTGAGAAATATATAATCTATTTTATTCTTTTTTAATAAATTATTAATTATTTACTTTTTATGAATAAGATTTTTTTTCCTAGAAAGATATTTTCCTATACAAATACTTTTTGCACTCTTTGTATATGCACAAACTTTTTTTAAAAATGGGTAATGGTTTGCCAGATTTAACACTAACATTTCTCTCTCTGAGGCGATGGCTGAAAAATAAATTTATTAAAATATTTCAATTAAATTTTGTATATTTGACAGTTAATCTTCATATAAACTATGATACACTGATCGTTTTTTAACGATAACATTTTAAATTACAATAACTTCTTTTTAAGATAAAAAGATGAGTTGAATATTACGATGTATACCTAGTTTTCTTAAGTTTTTGTTTATTATTAAAGAAAAATGTTTTCAAAAAATTCGGTGATGCCAGAACATTTGAAACTATAACACAATGAGGAATATAACATGCTCGTGAGTGTGTGAATCACATAATTTCGTATAAATTTTTGAAATAAGTGTCGATAGTTGCAATCGCGAAAAACAGCCTAAAAATATGAGACGAATCCTGGGATTTCGTTAAAATTATTTCCGGGATAAAAAACTTCAATTACTGGACGCGGGTTCAACCGAGGAATTTCGAAACTTTCCTGGAAATACCACAGCCATCTGACAACTCTAAAAATGGATGAACCAGAAGATTCCGATTATATCAATGAGTGAATTCTAGTCTATCTCAATTAAAATTATAACAGATTTAACAAAAAAAATTCTGATTTGTTCATTTTCAACTAGAATTCCAATTAATGTAACCCTCTTTTCCCAGTCGTGCATAAAGCTTCCGTTAAATTATTTCGCTCGATTTTGTTCACGAGACAACGTTCAATAAAAATCAAAATACGGCGTACGAATGGGAGCGCATGTACATCAAAATTTAATGGAAAGAAATAATTTATACGTCGCTGAAGCACGCATTCGTTGCGTTAATAATGCGCGCTCGTTCCGGCATGGATTATTGTAGCTGGCCAAAATTTCGCTGGCGCGCGAATATACCCGTCTGCATTAATCGCCACCGCATGGAAGAGTAACTGTAAAAACGAGTGTAAAACACGAGAATCACGTGCGATGCATTTACGTGACCGTAAGCCACGTGCGGCCGCTTTATGCCGCGCGGAAGTGCTGTAACAGAACCGCTCGTGCGGCTATAACGTTTCAAGTGGGTGCAGCAGCGGCTCAATTAAGCGCGCGAGACAATGAGATGGACTTGTTCATTCAGCGATGTCGAAAGAGAAAGACGGAGAGAGAGAAAAAGAATGGATATCGATATGCCCGTTGATCCGTCGATCTTGACTCGCGATCAGAAATAAGCGTCTCTCGTTCTGCTATACCCGTAGTGAAATTAAACAAGGTGTTGTGTTCGCCAAGATACGCACGCACACACAATACACATCGTAGCAAAATAATGGCGTCCGCGCATTTTGCCCCTAAATGCAGCTGATACGATATAACGACGATTCTTATTCTTTCAATTTTTTATTTTTAGATTTAACATGTAATAAATAATACTTAAATATATAAATTAAAAAATATTAAAAATAGTATGTATCTGATATTAAATTTCACATCATACACTGAAAATATCACTTGGTTGAATCAACTAATCTAGCTTTTGTTTGTGAATATGGGCAAGTAAATCCTTGGCTGATGCAATAAGATAATTCAGTTGAAGCAAAAGTTTAGTTATTGTAACGTTTTATTTGTTTCTGATAACACAAGTAGAATGTTACACTAACTAAATTGTTTGCTTCAACTGAATTATTTTATTATAATAAACAAGAGATTAGTTTTGACCTAATGGGATTCTCAGTGCAGAAAAATGTAAAGGTATTCATAGTTCGTTCTTATTTCAAGACTGTCTTAAGTAATAGGGGGTTTTTGCAATATCGTTTATCCAGATGAACGATAAGGTCAGGTTATCTTCTTCTTAACAATTCTTCTAATTAAGAAAAGGATAATGATAGTGATTTTAGCGTTCACCATATTTGGGTTCATGTTATAGCAAAAACTCCCTATCGTCTTAAATCGCTAATACGGTCCTCTGATTGGCTCGTGACTTCTTAAGGCTGTACTTAAGACGGTCTTGAATATAAGACGATCTGACAATGAATACCTAAGTCACGTTAGCATTTAGGACCGACTTTTTATTAATCGTGATATGCGCAATATATTATCTAATTCCACCGGCTATGCTGGCTATGCCGATCTTATTGTTGGACCAGTTTTTGTATCTGAAAGAGACACAGAAGGCAAAGAGATGGGACTTAGCTTCAAAATTATTATAGTTTTGACAGGCGTATCGTTAATGAGGAAAACGGGGTCCATAAATTATCCGACTGCAAGCTGCAACGAGACAACGGCGGCGCCCGGTAATTTTACGTTCACGCTTTCGCGTATTTTCCCATTAACGACGCAGATAAATATCGAGGTTGCTTCCGCGCACTTCGCCACCAGCACGGAACGTGTTTGATAAATGGGCATGGATAAATTATTTCGAATTTCTATTACTTTAACGGATTTTAAAGAATATATACAGAAAAAACTGATCGTCTAATTTTGAAAAACAAATAAATCTATGCAGATACAAATTTCAACGAATACAAAAGATTAATAAACATTTATAATTTATTTATCTCTCGAATTAATCCAAAAAGTTGTCTAATATAATATTTATAATCAAAGTGAAACATGTACCTATAATATGTACACTAAAGCTCGGCATTAATTTTTCAAATATTGTACTGGTTAATTACATCATTTAATGATTACATGATTCATTATGGGAACAATACACTGGTGGCATATCCAACCCAATTCAATTGCTTAGAATTTACAATTTTAAAAACAAACATATTGTATAAAAATATTTTTACAATCGAAATATTAAAGAATATTAATAATACCATTGGAACAAGCAAATGTATGTATCTTCATTAATAAAACAATTATAAACAATAATAAAACAGTTTATTAATATAAAAAAAAATTATAAGGTATAGAAAAAACATTGAAGAAAAATCAGATATGCCATATCGGGAAGATATTTAAAGCCCGGTTTCTTTAATGTAAGAGATTAACTTTAATCTCGATTCAATTTACATTTTATCTTTTTTTTTTAATTCTAAGAATTAGAAAAAGATAGTAAATTAAAACGAGATTAAAGTTACTAACAAAGCACTGATGAAACCGGATCCAAGTTTTGTTTAATTTAATCAATACAGCGTGGATATTGATGGTCAAATTAATTTCGTGATAGGAAATGTCAGATTCGCAAAAAGTTCCTGATCAGAAAAACGAAGGAGAGAAACGGCATCACGCACCGGTGTAACACTGATGTGCGCTCGTTGTCTTTCTTGTTATTTTTGACTGAGCGGGTTCATTGACCCGCGCACCTTCGCCAGATCCGGTAACAAACGAAATGTATCGTAGAGATAGTACGAACAGCCGGTCGCCAGAGAGGGGGGGGGGGATGATGTACTTATTATTTTTAATGCGGCACCGTTGCGCTACTGCGTGTTAACAA
Source organism: Acromyrmex echinatior (assembly GCF_024713525.1). NCBI lineage: Eukaryota > Metazoa > Arthropoda > Insecta > Hymenoptera > Formicidae > Acromyrmex > Acromyrmex echinatior. The sequence continues at coordinate 877,213 of NC_141857.1, read as the reverse complement.
CAGGCCGGATACATCTACGATAACATCAGCAAATAAACGTTACATTTTTATTACGATAACTGTTTGTTAACAAGACGTGAAACAATTGAGACCACAAAGATGAGATTTGTGGTGGAAAATATTTAGATTTCGCGGATAGATTTAAATGCTTTCAATTGACAAAATTAGTGCAACGCACTGAAGGCAAGTTGAATACAAATTGGTTTACATATATATTTTTGTTTTCAGTGTTAATAATTAATTTAATCCTTTTAAGATTATAAAGTTAGCGTGACAACAAAGAATATGTAATTAAGAGAGTAAAATTATTTATTAACACTGGAAATACGCGAATTGATTGCACTCAGTGTGTACCAGTGTTGCAGCGTTACATTAATTTTCGTAGTGGAAAACGCTATAAATCACATTTACAACATGAGGAATAAACAAGATAAAATAGATTACACTGTTTTATATCCATTTAAATCAAACTTTAATCTTGATTTGATTTACTGTTCATCTATTTCCAGTTTTGAGAATCAAAAAAAAAAAAAGATAAAACCTAAGATTAAACTGATATTAATTTACATTAGTAAAAATATGGACATTAGTCAAATAATTATATAAAATACCACAATTTTCGGATTATTAAGATGCGTATAAATCATTACATTTGGCTCCACTTATCAAAATCACAACGTAAACAGAAAATCGAATCAAAGTTTATCAAACACGATAAATTTTTACAACTGCGTCTCCGCGATAAAATAAACTGCCTCGGAAATGTCCTAAATCATCGAACTGAGACGTTGGTGAAAAGTCGTGTTGATCTCGAAGATCCGTTATTTTTTTTTATTAGCTCGTTTAGCAAACTCGTCGCCGCAAACGTTTTACTTCGACCGTAAAGAAATCCGGTACTGGCCGCTTTAGAGCGATGGAATTTATTATTCAAGACGGTAGCGAAAATCGAATTAGTCTCGTACTCAAGGCTGTACCACACACGGCCGGTAAATTTCCAATAAACTAGACGAGCGTGGATTAAAGACACGCTATCGGCATCGACGCACTACTTCGCCTATTAATAGGTAAACGCAGAGAGAATGAGAAAGAGAGAGAAGAAAAGATAGATAGATAGATAGAGAGAGAGAGAGAGAGAGAGAGAGAGAGGCCTATCCGTTCCCTATTTTTACGACCGAGCTCCAACTGCGCCTCTGAGGTACTCTCAAAATGCGTTTGACCGTGCCTCATCAGTTACATTTAAACCGGGCACATTTACCACGCCTACTTTTTTGAATCCTTAAAATGTTAAGTGAGCTTACACCAGACGTTTTATATTCTAGGTCTACATCAGTGAAATGCGAACCGCCGGTGTTACTCTGCGATTTAAAGGCGATAAAAAAGTGTTCTTGCTTGCAATCATTTGCATAATTCTCAGGATGTTACTAGGATCAGTGATTGCATTCATTGCAGATGTAGATGGAAGATAGAAAAGTGAAACAGTCTCTTTGAAATTTAAAATAATATACATTACTTCAATGCTGAGATCTTATTTATATTATAAATTTTTTCGCAGTTACCATAATACAAGTTTAAATTGAAGTATTATTAGTTTAGCTGTGAGGTTAATTAAATATAACTAATTTTTGATATATTTGATTTGATTTTAGTTTTGTAAATTTTATCAAATATATTCTTGTGATTTCAAAGTCGTCACGAGAAACATGAGAAAAACACGGATATGGCCTCTTTATTTCAATCTTCCACATAAATTTGATTGTACGAATCAGTCACTATCCACTCTTCGAAGAGGATGAAATAACATCCTGCTTCTCTGATCAATTCTTTTAAAGTACCACTTCTGTGAGTTTATCCAGAGCCCCATCCCTTGTTTGTTATTTTCCACAAGGGTCGCGTAAAGTATCAATAGAATGGTCGAAATTGCTATAAAGAAAAAGTGCGAGCCTACCTAGTCGGAAAACCTGCCAAGAAACGATCAGCCTATCCTTATTTATATTGAAGGAAGGAGAAATTGTCGTAGAGACAAATCCAGGAATAGATCCACGTGGAGGGAGGGATGTGGAGGGTTTATATTTGGAGCGTGAAGTAAAGACGTACAATTTCGTGGATGGAGTGTGTTGGAGAGTCGCGAGATGGTCCCTATCGTGGAGATTTCTTACAAGAAGAAACTTCGGAGGATCCTTAAGACTCTGTTGTCTTTATTATTAAAATGAATAAGCACGTTAATCGAGTCTTACAAATTTAGACCAGAAACACAACAATTGTAATTAATTTTCAGTTTAGAATAAATTTCTTCGTTTTTCTTAACCATTCTTATTATTCGCACTGAGAGAAAAATGTTTGGTATTTGTAACTATAATTACATATTACTACAATTATGATTATTATTGCTATAATAATAAAATAACTATAATTATAATTATTACAACCATAAAATAGAAATTACTATAAAAATGATTCAAGTGACTATAATTTTATAGTTATATTTTGGGACAACCATATTTTTTATGGTTGCCTAGAACTATATACATAGTTACTATTATTATTATTATAGCAGTATTAATCATAATTATAGTAATATATAATTATATTTACAAATATAAAACATTTTTCTCTCAGTATGCGATAAATATTCGGTTTGTTTTTTATTCCCTCTTTGAATTGATGCACATAGTGCAATAAATAAATAAAAAAAAAAAATGAAAGAAACGAACTTACATTTGTTTCGCTTCAACTTATTGCACCGTGTGTACCAGTTCAGACAGTGGAAGAATAAATAGAGACCTAATGATAAATTAAAATTTAAATATTCTTACTAATATATATATGCGACGTTTAATTCAAGATAATACCTAATTCTTTCTCGTTAACATATCGTTTCGCTGTCTCATTACAAGACGAAAAGTGGACCAAACCCACAATTTTGCACGGTCTACTTTAAACACGGCGCCGTACATGTATCCCATAATTTATCAGATCTGCTTTACGCACAACTTCGTGTTTAAAGTGGATCTTACAAATTACGAATTTCGTCCACTCTCGCGCTTCAAAATACTTAATCGTTCCATCGCATTGAAACAACATGCACACGCACGAGAGAACACGTCGCGACACGTGTTCAGGATGCCGGAAAAAAAATACATAGCATCGGAAGGGGATGCAAGAAGATGCATCGGCCTGCTCGAGACGTTGTTAAACAAAGTTGTATCTTGATGAGACTCGTCGCCGAGGCAAATCTCTTCCGAGAAAGTCTTTCTTTAGAAAGACCCTCTCGGGCAACCTTGGTACTCCGGTACTGTGGAACATAAATATCATGGGCGTCAGTTTCAGACAATAACGAAGGATGCACCAAGCTATTTTTACACCGAGCCGCTATTCGAAAACGGTACGCCTTCGTACCTATTAAATAAATTGTACCGATCGCCAGGCGCATTATCGTGACCCAATTAGTATTCTGATTTATCGGAAGTGGTACCTAATAAGACCGTTAGCGTCTCGAAAGTCTTATCGTCGTCGCCCGAGGCGTTCCTATTATTATTAGAATTATTATAGTGAAAATATGAAGGTACAAGGAATTATTGGGTGCACGGTTGATTGCATTCCTACGAGGCATTTAATTAAACTCAGCCTTTTTTCAATCAATTCCACTTCTTTTAATTTTATATTACATTATTGAATGGTACACGTACACTACTACTCAAAAGTATTTGCCCATCTCGATTCTTGTGTCTTTTTTGTACGTCTAAATTCCGTTCTGTATCCTTTTTATTATATAATAAAATGTAAAATTTTGAATCATCAATTCATTATTATTAAGTCTAACATCTAGAAGATTATATAGGAAAGAAGATTGAAATTCACTCTTTTTCATTTAATTAACTCTCAACTACAACATGAAAACTACATTAAGTTTCTAAAATCATCCTATTTGAAATACAGAATGGAAGTAAACCTCTGTCTTACGATGATAGAAGATTTAAAGTTCTTTTACCTAGAATTTAGGACCTCATAGTATCAATCGTACAGATTGTAGAGTCATCCAAAATTTCGGATTCAATTCGTTGTGCTGTTAAGAGCAAGGGATAAATCGTTGACCAAAATTATGTACGTCAATGTCTACTAATGCCTAGTAATGTCCAAGTAATGCCCAATTTTTATGCTTATTAATGTCCTAATAATTTCCATTAATACTCTAGTAACGCCCATTAATGCCCTAATGTTCTGAAAGAAAAAATTGACTGCTGCAGCAAATTAAAAATGCTATGCCATATTCAGCCAATCTTTTCTTTCAGTACAGTAATAACCTCATATCGCTTCTAATATACAATTCTTTTAAATAATACCCTTAACAGTTTATCCCTTGGTTAAAAATTAAGGAAGACAGAGTGAACTTAAAATACTTTTGAGTGATAATGTATATTATTTAATTTGATTGTTGTTTATAACTCACCAGAACCACAATTAGAGACATGACGTAAATTTGCATACGTTCACCATCATCTGTTTACGTTCGTAATATTTCCTGTTAATATACCGCGCAAACGTGATTGTAAATTGGTTAAGAGAACTTCCATTTGTCGCACTACATAGCTGTAGGATGATGCGCACATATTTATCAGGTAATTAAAATTCTCCGTATAAAAGCAATCGTATCTCGCTGAAATATCTATAACATAAAGTATCCGTAAGAGTATCTCTTTGAACCGTAATATCGCATTCCATCGTGAAGTTTATCGCGGGAAATATCTGTCCCGGGTTTCATAGGTGCGTCGTGACTTCCGAGGATTAACATCTTAGAAAGTAATCTCCATTAGAGCTCGCTATCAACGTGCACGAGCTTGATGACTATCTTGATATGAAATCAACTGGTGCATGGCGAAACTTCGCTTTTAAGTGAAAACTTCCATTGAGGAAATTTTCATTCATTAATCTCCGTACATTTAACATCCTGTGTCTATGTATACGTGTATCAATCAGAAAAGTTCCGAAGTGTTTTGGCATCTATAATAAGTTAATTGCTGGAATTCCGCGTTTGCGCTGACGCGGTGCATCGAGGAGTATTAATCAGAAACGTTCCACTTAACGAGATTAGCGCAGATATTTCTCTATCTCCTGCTCCAGAATTCCACGTCGAACGAAAATTGCAACGGATAGTTCTCGGATTGTTTACTGCGCCGTGCAAAGTTTCAAAGTTATTACGCTTTGCCGATACAATCCCGATCCATCTTCATCCGCGTGTTCCCACGAATAACGCGAGCTCCGAAGTTCCCGGGGCACGTGAGAAATCGAGATTGAATCGTTCCGCTTGGGAAATTAATTGATTTCGATCTATTAAACCGCGACGTCGGCCGAAGGCTCGTCGATACCATCGCGTGCTCACGTACGTGCTAATACCGTTATATTACGACATCCGCGCGTGTAAATGAAGGTGGGTATCGAATTCGCGCGCGAGCCCTCCGGCCTGAAAGCGGGTTAACCTAATGCCCTACGAATTAATTACTACTGGGTATAGAGATTGAAAACCGATAGATTCCCGGCTCTCTTAACGATGCTTTCGATAACGGCGGAAACCTTAAATTCATTCGCGTGTGGTAATTCGGCCGAGGCGGACGTGTTCTTGCTCCGGTCTAAATGTGTTGCATCATCTTTAATTTTGGAAAGTCTTAAGTTTCCAATGAAACTTAACTTAAGTTTGTCCCGCACATTTACATTTTCTAACTTCATAAATTGCATTTTCGTTTACAATTCCAACTTTGTAACTTTCCGACAACATGAATTTTAACTTTTCCGTCAGCAATAGGGGTTTTCTCTTCGAGAAATAGAGTAAACTTTGGAATATGAATTTGGATTATATAGGGCGATTCCTAAGAAGGTATAGAAAATTTAAAGGGAAGAAATATTCCTTGGTTATTTTCCCGCTTATTTTAGAAAGAAAAGGTCCCGTGAAGATGTGTCTTAAAGTGCTTTGTTTTCAAATGCTTTTCTTACCCCCACAAACGTCCTTTGTGGATCTAAAAATGTTTCATTGATATTGGAAAATTATTCTTAGCATCTCATGTAAGCACACTAAATTAAAATATCTCTAAGCTTTCTGGATTTTTTAAATTTTCATATTTCCTTTCTCAATTTTGACGTTCTATATTTTAAAAACAAAACATTTTAGGACATATATTTATAGAATCTTTTCTTCATAAAATATAAGTAAAACATATTCCATTAAATTTTTTACACTTAGAAATCACCCTGTACAAAAATCTGAAAAAATTCTGATACATTTATCGAAGCTCTAACAACGAGTTTTTACCATCATAAAAATCAGATGACATTTTACTTATTTTTTACAAGTTTAAATTCACTTACTAAAATTCTTACAACCAAGATATTGATGCCTCTTTTTAAAGACTCAATTGACAGCATCCCAATTCTGTAACTTTCAACGCCAGTTCGGTATCGTTATATTGTCGTTGTATAACTTTTTCATCAAGTATAATACCTGCACAATGATAGTATAACGATATCGACATTGTCATTAAGAGTTATAGACTCAGGTTTCTGCGGAGGATGTATTGTAGCCGTATCAAACTTCATTTGGAAATCAGGTATCATTAAACAAAGAATCAAGTCGACACCAACTAGAAAGTAACATATCCATTGCCACTCACTCAACAATGTAACTATTATGTGATACCATGTATTATATTACATATACGTAATTAGTTAAATGCGAAATTATAACATATGCAGATATTATATTACTTTTAGTGGATATTGAAGAATTAAGAAAACGAACAACGTGCCTCTGATACATACTTCGATAACCGGTCTCTGTCGGATTAATCGTCTTCTCGATTTGTTTCGCGTCGTATATTTTTCATTCACGTCAATTACGTTGCGCATAATTTACTTAATAAGTACCATTTCGCAAATTGACGTTCGCGTTATATATTCACGAAAGAAAAGACAGTGAAGAAAAGAAGAGAAAAGGAACCTCAGGATAATTCATCTCTGGGGCGCGAATAACGCCGAAGTCCAGCGGAAGTCTGTTTCGCGCTAGCGTGATTTTCATTGGCAAACAATTCGTCCGGCTTCGTGTTAAACTTCACCATTTGTTCAGTGCGAATAGATAAATGGGACACACGATCTTCGGCGCTTCCTCGTGCGATCGATCCGACTCATCCGCGCCCACGCAATCCATCGGAGCAGAGTAGTGCACGGTAGTCCTCGTTCTCTCTTTATCCTCCTGTGGGATCTCGCCTTGTGACATAGTATCTGTCAATCCCCGGACGCACAATGTATTCACGCACCGCGCGATACCGATCCGCTAACGACGAGTAATGGATATTCACGGCTGCGCTTGAATTCATCGCGATTGCTTATCGAAAATCGCGTCGCGGTTATTAATCGCGCGCGACTCGTTCTTCTCTTGCTCGCAAGGGCATCACGGTGAATCTCATCCCGTTAGTTCTTTCAACGATAGTTATGCAAAAAAAAGGCGGAAATAAATTACACCGCTCGTTCGATCTAATATCGAATAGGATAAGGTGGTGCAATTTCGAAAATGGCACAATTCTGAACGACATAAGATTTGAATCCAATTTTGAGGTTCAAGTTTGATAACTTTGATCTCATTGTGCAGAGTACTAAAAAATATCATCAAATACTGGGAAAAACCAAACTTCTCGAATCTCGAAAATTGGATTCAAATCTTATGTTTCATTCAGAATTGTACCATGTTCGATATTGTACTATCTTATCTTAAGAGAAAATTTTAGAATTACGTTTGTTAAATAATTTTTACACAGACAAGAATAAAAAACTGAAGCTGAATAATACTAATAATCACAAATTAAATTTACAAACAATTTAATATTATTGCTGCAAATAAGCAATCTTAGAAGGCAGTTAACGATTCGATGCTAATAAGCATCTTAAATATTTATTTAATTTTTAATAATTTTATTTAATAATTATTATTTTATTTTATTTTTTAAAAATATTTACGGTAGAAAGTAGAGAATAAATCACGCTAAGAATCTGTTTCAAATAAAAGTTTTAATTCTAAAGAGGAAATTTTAGATCGCGCTTCTTCAGATAATCACGGATTCGGCACTTGTTGCGATCGAAGGTAGATAAAGCACGATGTAGATAGATTAGAGACAGCGTGTTCAGCGTACCTATTCGACCGATATCTAATATGCTACATTTCTCGCGATAGCTTCCAGATGTGTCGACGCGAAATAATTTTTGGCCGACGTCCAATGTGAGGTGCAGAAATTGGGCTTCTAAACGAAAATCTAGCTTTCGAAAATCGAGCACGTAAGGGTAGATCGACGATATTCGGCTGTCGCCGTTTCTCATACATGTTTCGGCGACCTCGCTGCGAAAATCGCTGACGAAACGATAGAGATCGCGCGAGTTTTCAGCGGAAACGACGAAGTAGACGGGTGTCAAACATTTATTTCTGTCAAACCCGGGTAGTGAGTAGTTCGGTCGAACGTCCCAGATCAGATTCGTGATTACACGGGCGTGTAAAGGCGGGGTACACGTCCTACGTACTTCCTATCGATCGATAAGACGTTAGGAGGAGCGCAACGGCGTCTTGCCGGAAGAGCTACCCGCCGACGAGAGAACACCTTTTTCCCTCGGTCGCCGTTATCAAAGTCAGAACCCGGAAAAATGATAGTGTATTAACAACATTAGCCGATAGCAGTTTCATTGAAAATAATCTTAAAACAAATTTAAGCAAGAGAGGGCTCTAAATGAGAGTCAGGCGTGGTAAGAAAGCACTCAGATTACTAAAGATTTTATAATAAGTCATATTTACTCAATAAGTCAATTATTAAAAATTATACGACGCTTTTCTCTCCCTACTACAATGTGCTGCTCCAATGTTTCGGTTTCCAATATTTAAACTATCTTCAGCGATAAAAAAAACCAAACACATGAAAAATAAAATCTAAATAATGTAAGAGACACATAATTTTTCAATCTGCGTTTATAGGGGAACATCACTGTGATAGCCAAAAAAAGTTATTTTTTGTGAATTTTTTTTTGTGAAAACTAATAGCTTGTATGAATTATTGTATTTATACATTCAAAATATATACATTTATAAAGTTATTGGAAAAAATTCATTAAATAATATTAATATTTCTAGCTTCAGTGTTCATTGCACCTCGTCTAGAAAAACATGGGTGCACAGTTCGTGCTGCTCTGAACGAGAGCTCTAAAATAAAATTTTTGTTTAACAATAACAATAATTATGTTAGGATTCTCGAATTTTAAACAATACAAAAGGATAAATATAGTAGGCTAATGAGAGTCAGCAACGATAAACGACGTAATTATTTAGTGAATAATCAGATGTTAGATTGATTTCTTTTTTATTTTGAACGTTTCGACTCACTTTGGGGTCCTCTTCAACAAGAATGATACAAATATAATTAGTTCACATGTCCATAATGTTTAAGTCACTCGCAAATTGACAAAGATGCAGCGTTCTTAATCATCACGGAACATGAAGTATTGCACTGAAGCTTTGTTTAACATGTTAAAATTTAAAAAATAGAAATGTTAAAATCAAATATAAAGATCACACGTTTTTAGAATACACGTCCGTGTACGACGATGTGTCACTTAAATAACACTTTTTTAAGTTTTAACATGTAAATGTAATTTTAGTTAAGCGTGTTGATTTTTTGATAAAATAATTTTAGACAAAATGACGCTGTTTTAAAAAAGAGGTTGCAAAAAAATCGTTACTTTTTTTATTGTTTTTCAAAAGCTAATAATCCGATTAAAGAATTGGTTAACTGAAGACAATTTTGTTGTAAACATTCTGTCCAAAATTCAAATCATTCAGATAAAAATTAGCCGAGATATGTGAGCGCCCAGTTACGAAGACGTGGTTTCGAGAAAAACATGTTTAAAGTTTTACAACCGATTAGTTTATACATCTGATCACGTGCTACTCCATCATACTATAGTTTCGTTACGAATTTTAACATAACATTTTTTATTTAGGGACATATTTTTAAGAAATCAAACATTACAAAAATGCAAAAAAAAATCGATTTTTTTAACCCATCACAATGGTGTTCTCCCTTAAATAATCAAATAATATAAACTAGAAGAACTCCCGATGCTTTAAATAAATTAAAATAATAGGGGGCTACAGAAGAAATTTAAAGTTAAAAATAATCTTGTTAATTTTCAATGACACACTGAGAATAATTTCTGGTTGAAAATGAAAGAACCAGAAGATCCTGATCACATAAGAATTCCGGTTATATCTCCACTAGAATTATAATAGATTCAACCAGAAAATACTAATTTTTTCGTTTTTAACTAGAATTCTAATTAATGCAACCAGACTCTCCAGTGCAGTAATAGTAAAACAAATAAAAAAAATTGTGTAGCTCTTGTTTTAATAAAACGTTATTTGTTTCATTAACGCTCCGTCGACTATGTGGAATTTTTGCATCGTCAGCAATCTAGGTCTTTGAATTTTAGCATGCAGATTTTTATATTGGATTGAATTGTAAGAAAATCCAAAAATTCTTGCATACTTGAAAAAGTTTCAATAAATTTTTACTATCATAGAAGTCGGATTGTATTTCTTATAGATGTAAATTTTTATCTACCAGAATTTACAATCAAAATATCAATTGCACCTTTGAAGTCCAACTTGAGTAAATAAATATTTATTCGATTAAAAAAAAAGATACTTAAATTTATTATAAATATCATTTTTTAAATTTAATAATTATTTGTTTACTGTAAGCAAATAGTTCCATTGGTACTATCTAAATAAATATTTATTAAAATTTCATAAATTTTTTTCAGTTTCAGTTTATGTTTTATTCAGTGCACAAAACGCTTCTTTGATCAAATTCTCCGTCACATATAATTTCAACAGACTTGTAGGTATGTCAGAACATTTTCTTCATGTTTTTAACAATCTTAGCAAAAAAGGATTTTTCAACATACAAATGTAAAAAGATTTTAAGCAGTTTAGAAAAGTCGATTCAAGTTTTCTCCCACACAGTTGGGACAAGCACGTTGCTACCCTCCTTTTATTATTAATCTCTGTTCTTCTCCGCTTTGCTTCACGAAGAACCTTGTATAATAATGAATAAGACCGAAGAATTATTGATAAGACCGTGTACAAAATGAGAACATGGTAGTAATGAAGATAACGAAGAAAAGGAATGAAAAGCGAACGGCGAATTGCTCCAATTACGATTACCTTTGGGAATCTGAATACCACGAGAATCTTATACCGGCGTTTTTATATAGTTGTTTGTAAGTTGCCTGTTTTGTGGGACATTAATACGAAAAACTGACATGGAGTCGCGCGGTATTCGGGAGAGATGTGAATTTCAATGTCGTTGAATTCTTTTATAAGTTCCGGAATACATTTCTATCGCGCGATAAGTTTTGTCTCCTTTCGCAATTAGTTTGAATCGCGTCTTCGTAAACAAAATTGCTTTCGACGGAAGTTATTTTAACGCTCGACTGTGTTTTTACCGTTTAATGTACATCCACGAGAGGCAGATTTCGCTAGCAATATATTTATAGCATCCTCTGTAATCTGATATTTGCCAATTTTATTCCCTAATTGATATAATAAAACACGCCGATAATAAACAATTAACCTGTTTATACAAATCTTTTTTTTTTATTTTAATTTGAAAAAAAACCCAATTGTATTGTTCGCGGAGGAAAAAGAGCTAAAATATATCGAATAATTCAATTCCCTTTAATTTTGAATTTATTTCGCGATGACTTGTTTCGCCGGTATATGCAAATCCAATCTCACGACAGGCATGACCAGTAACACTTAATTTACATCCAAAACTGCACCGATCGATGATAAATATATTCCCTGGTAAATATCTCTGATATGGAATTCCACACCTATCAAATTTCGAGCGTGCTTTCCATTCCATGCCGATCATACCGCGAACATCATACATTACAGTATCGTTGCAAATGGTTAAATACGAACTGGAAATTACAGTTATCATGTTAACACATTCGACGAGGAACCAAAATTCGTATTTAATACGGGTCATTCCCGCATGTGCAAGTCACAAATTTCATGTTTATGTATAAAATGATAATTAAACAAAAAAAATGAAATGATAATTAAATGAAAAAAATGTACATATATACACAAATGCGGTAACATTTCATTTCCTGCACAATGTTATTTACATTTCTAAAAATTCCGTATAAAAACATGTTATATGATCATTATACATTATTTTAATTATATTTTATTTTATAAATATAATTTAAAAATTATTTTAAAAAGATGAAAAGACTATTTGACTTTTTCATTTTAATAAATTTTATCATACCTTTTTATAATTTTTATTATAGTTACTTTATAATATGCTTTGTAATTATTTTACATTCAAGCTTTATTAAACAGCTTTATTAGTTTTATTAAACATAAGATAGTAAACAATAATTTGTTTATTATCTTATGTTTAATAAAACAAATAATAACTGATCATGTATTCTGATTCAACTAGTATTTGTTGGACGGAAGCGATGCATCTCGATTACCAATTATTAATTCAAATCGATGATAAGCTAAACAACACACACACACACAGAGAGAGAGAGAGAGAGAGAGAGAGAGAGAGAGAGAGCGCTCTAGAATTCCCGAGAATCCTCTCAAGCGCTAAAAAACAATACATGATTGAGCAACGGAATAAATGAAATTTAACCTACATAAAATAGAAGTGCAAAAATAAAGATAATAAAATATTAAAATTTTATAGAAAAAAATAAACGAAAAATGCCAGAAGGAAAGAAGAAACGGAAAAAGAAACTCACGAAAGAATATTAAGTACATTCATTGCAATTCAAGCAATAGGAAATACACGACAATGCAAAAAGTAATTCACAGCATGATACATTTATTCTCATCAAAATGGAATTCGCAGCTTCGCGTATATACGTATATACGTATATACGTGTGCATACGTATCTACATATAATGTGCACACATGCAGATTTATGTATAAGCGCATGTAATTAATAGATGTATCCTGACATCCTGCAAACTTGTGTTCGCTTTAAACACAGCGCAATATTTGTGATATTAAAACTCATACCTTTTATTTACATACCGTTATAGTTGATTCGTGCACTTTCTCATGTCTACTCGATTAATAATATTTTAATATACATAAATAATTTCTTTTTTTCCCTCTCTGCCACTCCAGTTTGTAATTTAAAATATACAGTGATATATATTAACGTATTATTAACGCGCGATATATGTATACTAACACTTTTATTTATATGAATGATTAATGTTCGAGTGCATCCGTAAATTGTGATATTACTTCATTACAAATTCAAGATATAATTAATTGATAAGCTTAATTTGACATAAATTATTGCCGTAATTATAATGTAAATTAATACATGTCTACTGCATTAGTTAGGATGCTGAACGCGACGTGATATTTTATAAAAAGAATAGGACAATTTATGATATTTTATCATCAAATTGCGATCCACTTTGCTGTATGTAACAAAAAAGAGTTGACGATATGGGTGATAACAGTATAACGTATAGAATCAGCCATATCATACGTGACTCCGAAACAATACCTATCTCTAAAAACGAAAAGATAAAGGACATAAATCACGAACGCCTGAAATCGTTAGCGATTGATCGGCCTTACTTTTTTACATTAGGTAAACCAAACAAAAATTTGTCAACATGTATAGTCTTATGACATGTCTACTTGTAACGTGAAACCGCTTTTGTTGTTTGACGTAAATATTTTGTAATTATTATATACTGAAGATGGCCTAATATGTGTGTATAAGACCGAAACGTTTATGTATTTAATTATGTGAAATTAGATTATAATGTTGTGTAATCAAATATAATCAATCGCTAACGATTTCAGGCGTTCGTGGTGCCCTTTATCTTTTCGTTTTTAAATTCCGACCACGTATCGACATTCATTGTTTAATATTTATCTTCTTAAGCAAGATCGATTACGTGGATAATAATGAAACAACACAAGAAACTCGGCGAGAGTTCTCACAAAATTAAATATTAGAATAGTTCGAACTGGAAAAACATGACGATCGAAGACCGGTCTTGAATATTCATAAATAGGTCGCGCGCGATTACTTCGGCGATTACTTCCAGAAATCCCACTACGAATTGGCCGCTGCTTTTACGGTAACGTTGCACTCGGGATCGAATTGCGTTAAATATCGCGCTTTCAGGGCGCGTTGAAGTTGAAGCTTCGGCGAAGCTCGAGGCGAATTCGAAACGTTGTTAACCGTGCAAGCGTGAAACTCAGGAAAGAAACCTGGCACTGCCTCGGTTCGGATTCGATTCCGATTCATTGCGTTCGCACGACTCATTGCACCGCATTCAATTCAAACTCTCTCTCTCTCTCTCTCTCTCTCTCTCTCTCTCTCTCTCTCTCTCTCTTTCGGAGATTTCTTAGCAATACTTTCTCTCTCATAATTTTTTATCTAGATACGTTGATATACATGCGTTAATGCGTCATTAGATAACAGCTACCGTCTAATCGCGAAATCAGAAGTCGCCCAGTGGAGAGGTCCCTCAAAATTCACTTCGAAATTTTATCGATGTTTTCCCTAATATTTTATGTAGGTTTCATAATCAATCATTAGAGTTGACGTCTATTATTTCGTCCGAAAAGATTTATCAGCTTTACTAGTCTTACTACTGTCGGTTTCGCGTGTAAAAAAAAAAGAAATTCGTGAAAAACGACTAAGCTCTTATTTTAATTCTTAATACACGCGATTGGGTCATTCATTCTACGTATTTTTTTTTTACACTAACAAGGAAATCTTGCTAAGTGTTTCTATTCATCTTCGAGGGAAAAAAAAGGGAAAAAACTTAAATAATCATTTTATTGACGTGGGTGAATACAGGTTATTTTATTGTAAAATTTTTATATAGAATATTTTTTGATATTTAGAATAGTTTTTGATATAATGAGAAAAGCTGAATATTATTTTACATATCAAGGGTTTCATCTCTCATAATATTTTTGAATCGTAACTGATATTTTCTTAATTTATCTATTTACATTGCATAATACAAAGTTTCATTAAAATCAGAATTTGACACTTCACAAGGTGTCCTTGTGAGATAAAATTCTAATTGGAAATGAATGAACCGGAAACTTCTAATCATATCAATTAAAAGTCTGATTATCTCGACTGGAATTATAATAGATTCAACCAGAAAATTCTGATTTATCCATTTTTAACCATCCCAATTAATGTAACCACATTTTCTTCCAATGCATTGTTGAAATACTAGAAGAAGTATCTAGATCTGACTAAATAATGGTTTCTATTTCTTTCTTTTTTTTAATACTAAACTTTATAAATATTTTTTAAAGATATTAAATATACGTATATTTTTTAAAGATATTAAAGATATTAAATATAAGAATTTGATCCTGCGTACATTGTAATGTACAGCAATTTTGAAGACATTATTCGTTGAAAATATTTAATTATATCGATTAAAGAAAATGACCAAATTTTACGATAATTTACTCGATAATTTATGGTAAATTAGTCAGTAATTTATGGAGGCTGGTAAAATGGTAATAAATCATATTTTAATTTTATAATTATTAAATTTTAAATTAATTAAATAATTAATTAATTAAATGAAATAGAAGAAAAATATATATATCATCTAATTTTAAAATTTTATACATAAGAACGAAAATACAGTATATTTACGCATAAAATTATAAAAAACAAATTTTATCAAAATTACCAATAATTTATTATTTTACCGCAATTTTACCGTAAGTAATTATAAGATTGAATTTTACGTTTTATTTTTGCATCTCTAATATCGACTAAGATACATAATAATATATATATATATATTGGAAAAATAATCAAAATTTTATTTTATTTTATTGGAAAAAAATTGTTTAGTATGAATTACTTATTAAAGTGCGCATGAATAAAATTAAAAACAAAATTTTTTTAACATTGTTCCAATAAAATCAGGTTTGAAAGAATTAATAATTTTTTATATACTTGCAAAAATGATGAAAATGAATCCGGAGGAAAACAAATGATCCATCGCGTTTATAGTAAAGAAATGGAAAATCATCGTATATACAAAGGGTTAAACTCGTCATCTCAATTTCTCTGTGATCGCTGGATCAAAACAGAAAGGAACGGAAACGCTGTGTCATCGCTTTGTCGAATGCAGTGAGGGAGAATAATCGCAACGATATGGAAAGAATCGGGCTCAAATCCCGGACGTCGGAAGGCCATCGGAACTTGCCGCCCATCGGTTATGGCCATTTAGAAGGGGCAAGCAAATCTAATTTTTGCTCATTTCCAGCACTTAGCCTCTCAGCTTTACAGTGCGAGCGTCGGTAGGTCGGCGTCAAAGTAAACCATCGTGCGGCCTCGCAAGGTCACGACCCGGCAGGCAGGCCTTACTCGGAAAGTTTGCGGACTTGCGTGCGAATGCTACAGTTGGTGGAGATAATGCGATTCCCACTTGTACGCGCGCGTTCTTGCACGTTCATCGTCGGGACGAGGAAGTAGGGGCAAGGACTTGGAATACCCACGTATCTGAATACCAGGTATTATCCGAGATTTCGAGAATTGAACACGGGAATGATACTCAAAATAATCAGATAAACGTGAATAGCACGAACAAATTACAAAGTGACGTTTGAAATGTCACATCATTTAATTATCCACAATTTTCAGGCTTTTGGTAATTAATGAATTGTCTCTATACTAGCTCTGTATCAGATTTGTTAAAATTAAATGCTTATTATTAATCATATATATACAGTGTGTATATATAATTGTTTAATGTATATAATATATATAGAAATGAATTGATATAACATAAATTAATACAAATAAAAAAATATATAAATAATTATATTTAAACCATGACACATTTTATGCGCCATCCTATACATATTGACAAATTTATTTATTTTGTAGCAAGAAATAAGTCTATTTTAAGAATAAGACTATTTTAACGGTTTCCGTCGAATGTTCTTGATTCAATGCACACGCATTAATCAAATCCAATTTACATATCCAACAACGTCAAATATTCATAGACTTCGCAGAGAATATATTTAAGCTATTAATTCATACGCAATGTAAATTACAACGACGGCAGAGGAAGAACACGATGTATCTTGAGAACCATACATTCTACCAATTACCGTTAAAAGCGTAAATGGAAGCAGAGGTACCACTGATAATGGACCAACATTTTCAACGCGAATGTACACCGGAATCCCCCGCAGACTCGTGAGCCACGATCGCTTGGGAATCGCAGAATTGTACCGAAGAATTTCTGTCACTGCCCACGTACACCCCCATTTCTATCGTCGTAAAACAATATAATGTTAAGTGCATCGCAGTAGATCATCTGAGATGAGTAGTTGTGCTGTAGGAATTTTCTCTTTGTGACTATCGCCTTGTTCTAAGGATCATTTCGATAAATCGAGTATCGCATTAAATCACGTGCAACATTAGAAACGATTATTTAACACGGCATTATTAATGTTTATTTTTATTAATGCAGATTAACTTTAATTTTGGTTTAATTCATTTTTTTTTTAATTTTTAGAAATTGAAAAAAAAGATGAAACCTAAGTTTAATCACATTGATCTATATTTGGCAAAAATGTGGACAAAGTATGATAAAGTTTTGTAATAATAACCTTAAATAATTATATAGAAAAAAATCAAAATTGATTGTTAAATGTCAAAATTGTTTGCAGCATTATTCATCATGTTTGAGTTTCCCATATATTTCTAACAAAATTATTTTCTCTATTTAGTTAAATTCTTAGATACTTCAATAAAATCGTATGGGTCATCCAAATTTAATGCACATTTTTATATTGTTTCGGACTGTACAAAAATGTGAAAAAATTCTTATATAAAATTGTAAAAGTTTTAACAACGAGCTTCTACTATCATAGATCATTGGATTGTCTTTTATTTATTTTGTACAGATTTAAGTTTATCAAAATTTACAATACAAAAATCGACTCTGTGCCTTTAACTTTACATTGAAAAAATACTAAATTTTAATAAATATTTATTTATAAGTTCTACGTAAATATTTATCAAAAGTAAACATATTTATTTAATACAAAAATCACTACAACTATTTGATACAAAATCAGCACCTAAAAAACACTAAATTTTTTACCTATTCCGAACTTAATTTTCAATAGTGGGGGGATCCGGCTTAGACGTACAATAATCATTTATATATCATTTTTTTATATTGAGTAAATATTTATTTGAGAAAATATCCGAAAATCCACTGGACTCTCGAATACCGATTGTGGTCCACCAAATATTCAATATTGTCAACGGAGAAATAATATTTTTTTCATAATTCCTTGTGTATATCATAATAAAAATTTTTTTTCATTTTCTATCACACCAGTCTCACACATATATTAGGTGTTGGAATTAATTCGTAGCGTTTTACAAGTGATGGGAAGTACTTTCATTAATGTATTTTTTAATGCTCATGTGAAATAAATAACATTCTTTCATTAAAAACGCTACGAATTAATTCCAACACCTAATAATTTTGGTTCAAATTAAATTCAAGGTACTAAAAAAAAATTTCACGTTATTACGACTCAGGCTCTCAGATTAACGAATTTAACGAGTCTCATCATACAATTAACAAACATATTTTTATCTAGATAATGAAAACGAGTTAAGAGAGCTTATTTATGTCTGTTTCGTGACTGTGCCTACGCAATGGCGAGACAACATTCGCGCGCATCCTCTCTCCGTTTGTCGATTAGCCATGAACTCGGCTGATTTTTTTCCGAAGCGCGGCATGTCATATTATTCGCGAGGGGAAAAGGCAGCCTCCGACAGCCTTCCGTACGATTTCACCGATATCGGATCCCCGTTCGGGAACAGTCGGGGCTAAAGGTCGCGGCTGCTGTGTACATGGAAAATGTTTCGTGGACAAAGCGGAATATCGATTAGCATTAATTGAAAACTCCCAGTCTCACAAAAATAAAGGCACTCGTGCAAAGAAAGGGCTCTTAAAAAAGAGTGTTAAAAAATATTTCTGTACGTGACATTTTTGATGGGATAAGAACATATAAAAGAATAAAGTAAGTAAAAGCAGGTAAAAAGATAGAGTATATAAATAAAAGGATATGAATTTTAGTTTGTATTTCCTGGAACGTCACTCGTATCATGACTTCAATGCATATCATCGGTACACCGACATATTTGTTGTTCCGACGTGGAGTAGTAAAGGCTTCCGCATGCAAAGTGTATAAAGGAATGTCAATAAAGGATCGCGTTACGAGAAATAATAAGTGGTTTCTCAAGATGCCTTCGAGAGAGACTCGAGCTCTTGTTTCACAAATATTATCGCGAATATCAAAGAATGTATCGAGTGCACCCATGTGCCTCAAGTTATAAATTTGCTTTCAAACATTATGTCTTCGTTGCGTTAAAGAAATTCGCGTTGAACTATGTAGTTACAAAAGTAAAGATTTCCATGCATCAAGTTGTCGGTACGCAACAGTGACATTTAATTTATTTCTTTAAAAACTTTAGATGGAAACAAATCTAAATCCAATTCTGTTAAGTTCAAAATAGAATTTTCTCTAGTTTCGGAAAAAAAATTCGAAGAAAGATTTTGGATCGCAGTAAATTTTTTAATCGCACTTTTTTAACGCATGCGATTTATAGTGATTGCAATTCCATTGTTTGTCTGATCATCTGATTTTCGCGAATCCCGCGCTTCGCATTTAGCAGCAGCGAAATATCGTGGTTTAATTCCGAAATATCGGTTTCTGGGACACGACGATAAATTGTAAGCCTTTCATTTGCGCGATATGTATACGTTTATTTATCTTTACAGACTATAAATCTTATTTGTAAAATTGTTTTCATATATTGTCCATAGAAAATTTGCAAGCGTATAATGTTTATTAAAAGGAGCAAACACGTTTGATACACAGGTAAAATAATTAATCACGACAGAGATAAAAACGGTTTCGGTAATATTGGTTTTTTGCATATTTGAATAACTCCTTTTTAATACAAATCGATTTCTCTTGTCATTCTGCGTAAAAAAATATTAAAATAAAGGCGCAAAGTGAATGTTTTCGAGATATTTCACATCAAAATACATAAAAACAGATACAAGAGATATATTTATTCCGACATATGTAGAATATTTAAAAAATATTCATTTTTCGATAATCTTATTTGCTCAATTCTCAATTCTCTATTTGCAAAATGAGAAGTGATTTATGGAAACAAATTTTATAGATTTTATAGAAAATATATTCTATTCTTAATAAAGTTAATATTTTAACGTTAAGCATTTTTTAACTCTCTTATTCCCCTTAATCTGAAATTTTGATCTATTTAATCCTAATTGGTATTCGCTCCAAAATTTCTTCAACTGATATTCGCCGGACCACTTTAAATTAATGTACCTTTGCTCTTAAAGTTAACATAATTGAATCATATTTCTTTCATTAAAAAAATTAAAATCTGATAAGATCATGGAACTTAAAATTATTATAAGGTTGTGAAAAATAATTGTTATAAATAATTCACAACGTAATCGAAGAAGAAACGTTTACTCGATTCGCCGGTACCGATTAGACTCAATTGAATACTCGGTAATTGGAAGAGTAACCACATATACCACATATATTTGTTCGGGAAAATAATAGAATCGCGCGATATCTATAAATATAGAATTATTTACGTGATTGTTCACCTTGATGCCGCTGCGGCCCTGCTGCTTGAGCAAGACATTCTCCGGCTTCATGTCACAGTGTATAATCTTATTCTTGTAGAGCGCGTCGAGGCAGAGGAGCAGCGAGTGCGAGAACTTGCGCACAAGCTGGAGGCTGAAGCCCTTGAAGTTATTCTTCTTGATGAGCTCGTACAGGTTGATACTGAGGAGCTCGAACGTGATGCACATGTGGCAGCGGAAGGTGAACGAGTCGAACATGTGGATGATGTTCATGGTGTTGTCCTTGTCCTGCTCGCGCAGCTTGCGCAGTATACGTATCTCCTCGTGCGCCTGACGGTGGAAGCGCTTCTCGTTCCGTACCATCTTCAATGCCACGTGCTCGTGCGTTTTGTGATCATAGGCCTTGACCACTTGACCGAACGAGCCTTTGCCGATTACGCGGAGAACCTCGTACCGATAAGCCACGTGGTCGTGCGGCACATGAATGTACGAGCCCTGTTCGTTGTCGTACTCGTTGTTGTTTGGCCGGCCGATGATGCCCGGCCGTTTCTTCGCGTTCGCGCCGATGAAGTAGATTTGCTGGTAGTTGAAGATCTCGTGATGCTCGTACGGCGTCAGCTTGTTCATGTAAAGCTTCATTACCATCTCCGGCGTGATGGTCGCCGTTTTCGGTTTCACGCTGACAATGCTGTTGTTGCTGACACCACCGCTGCTTCCACCACCGCCGCCGCCGCTTCCGCCACCACCAACGCCTCCTCCGTTGTCACTTCCGCCACCACCGCCGCCGCCGCCGCCGCCACCGCCTCCTCCTCCTCCTCCTCCACCTCCACCGCCACCGCCTCCACCGCCACGGCCAACTCCACTGTTAGAATTGCCATCGGAACGGCCGTTTCTCACCACTGGACTGCTCGACTGGCTGTTGGGTTGCGAATGCGAATTGTGACTGAAACTATAATTCACTGGCCAGTTACTCAGGCCGTAGCTCTCGCCTTTCCACGGTAATTTCTGGTAACCCACGTAAGGCACCGACTCGTCGCCACCACCACCACCGCCGCCACCTCCACCTCCACCTCCTCCACCGCCGCCGCCGCCGCCGCCGCCGCCACCGCCTGTCTGCTTCAGGCCGGTCAACCCGGTACCCTTGATGATCGGCGGCAGGTGGTTGCTGCTCTCGCTGCTCGAGATGTACGGCTGTGTCGAGATTGCGCCCGCCTGCACGAACGGATTCGTTTTGGAGAGGGGCATCTCGATCCTGCTTGCCGCCGCCGACAGGGCCAAGCTAGTCATTGGTGTCCATTTGTTTCACGTCCGTCCTATCTGTCCTCGTCGAGGTTCGCCACCGAGAACGCGCGAGCGTATCGTCCAGTCGACGAATCCACGTGGCGCGCGATCAGCGTCTCTTCGTGTGTCCTGACAGGCGCGTGATCCTCGCGCTCACGCCGGACGCGAAGGACAGTCCGGATGTTACGGGAGACATGCTTCTCCGTTAAGACGACGATGACTTGGAGGCGAGGATCCAGGATGACTGCGCGCCGCGGACGAATGAAATTCGGACTAATGAAGCGACCGCGTCTCCTCCAGTTGAACAAACCGAAGCGAAATCGGGGAGAAGCCCTTCTCGAGAAAGGATAATTCCACTAATTGTATTATCTCCAGGAACCGCGGAAAAAAAACGACGGCCCTCGTAAATGCAGCGGACTAGAAGGGGTAGTGCACTCGCGCGCTCGGCGACGAGCAAGCTGTCTCGATCGTTGGTCGACCTATTACCTTCTTTCTTCAGGTGGTCGGTCGGTGATCCCGGGCTTGACGCGAACTCACAAATTCCGGGGCACTCGCGCACAGCGGGAGAAACTACGGAACCGCACTCTCACGACGCGCACTGTCACACCCGTGGAGCCTCCGGCGAGAATCATCGCAATCGTCGCAATCGTCGAAAACCGGCACCGCAGAAGGCGATCGCGACGTCGCCTCGAACGTCTTCTAATTTTACGATCTGTCGCGCGCGACGAGGGCGAGCGCATCATCGCCGCGCGTGGAAGCGGGGCTTAACCAAAAGTCTCCCGATTCTGTTCACTCGCTCGTGCTCTTCGTGCGGAAGGTTATTGGCACCGGGCCGCCGCCGCCGCGAGTTTGACGACTTCACCGTCGAGGCCGCGGTCGCTGTCGCCGCGTCGCCGCCACCGCCGCTGTTGCTGCTGCCGCTGCCGTTGCCGTTGCCGCCGATGTTCCATTCTTTCACCCGTCGACGGACGAAAATACTCCCCCCGGCGGGCCCCTTCACCCGGTCCCGATTCTCCGTCGATTCTCGTCGCCGATCGATTCCACCTCGCGGCGAGACGCGATTCCCGCCTCCCGATGGCCATACAAAGAACCGCCCCTCTCTCTCTCTCTCTCTCCTTTTTGCTATCTCTCTTTCTCGTTCTCTCGTTCGACGAAACACGTATCCGCGATATCGTATCCTTCAAGAGGATAACCCTTTGCCTCGAGACTACCTACGTAAACACAGACACACCGCGCGATCTCTGAAATCTCTCATCGATCACCCTCGCTCGCACTCGCGACGTGAAAGCCGATGATTGTCTACAATACAATCCTTTCTTTTCTTCCTTCTTGTTTGTTATCTTTTTTTTTTTCTTTATTATAACGAATATCCGAATGTGACCGGGTGGATCGCTCTCTTCCTCGTTCCGTTAAATCTTTCCTTTCCAAACACTTTCTCGTACTTTCTCATACACTCTTTTACATTCTGAAGTTGCTCTCTTCTTCTCTTCCCGTCGAAGAACACGCGCGCTTTTCGTTACCGGCCACGACGAGTCACGCGGGTCACCGTCGACGACGACATAACACCATGCGCGTCGTCGGTCGATTAGAGATGTCGCGGTCCGGCGCGACCGGGACGAGAACGAGTTCTCGACGTATTGACGACGGCGCGTATAAAAATCGACCCGGCCGTCTCGACGGTTGCGTGGTACGTCGTCGTCGTCGTCGAGCTTGGATATCAATCCGTTGTCGATTGGATCAGCCGTCGAGACGATGCCGTGGATCCGTTGCGAATTTCTCTGTCTCTCTCTCTTTCCCTCTCCCTCGTGAATCTCTCTGTTCCTCTCAGACGAAGCGCGGACAAAGGGAGCGCTGATCGAATTCGTCGCTTCTGACGCACTCGGCACTGACTGGCTGTCTCGTCGCTGCCGCTTCCTCTCGCAGTTCGCTCTCTCGTCACAACTCACACCGCGCGGCTCCCTTCCTCCGCCACCCTCCGTCGCCCTCTCGCACCGCCACCAAACGTCTTCTCCTCTTGTTTTTTTTTTCTTCCTTTAATCCCCTCGAGCGCGACGTCGCTCGGTGTCGGTCCCGTAGAGAGATCGCGACGATGACCGCCGTCGCACCACCGACCAACCAACCGCGGGGTTGATATCCGGCACAGGAATCACGCACGCACGCACGCAGCACACTCACTCGCGGCGAAAACGCGCGACGGTCCCCCGTGTTAATGCCCCAACGGAACTTACGGAACGGGCCGGGAGGTGAGGGAACGGGGAAAGATCACACGGCGTGGACGGATCTTTACGGTAACGCGCGGCAGCGCGACGCGTACATCGTCGTCGCTGCTTCCGGCGACTCCCCCATGGCGCTCCA
The DNA here is from genome assembly GCF_024713525.1 of Acromyrmex echinatior. Taxonomy (NCBI): domain Eukaryota; kingdom Metazoa; phylum Arthropoda; class Insecta; order Hymenoptera; family Formicidae; genus Acromyrmex; species Acromyrmex echinatior. The sequence goes on along the minus strand of NC_141857.1, from coordinate 852,777 downwards.
ACTCCTCTGGAGTTTACAAAGCGGGTGCATATATATACACGACTACACGAGACGGACAGCGATGTCGGGACTGGTCGGGATGCGACTGTCCGCACTCCGCACCGCACACCGCACGCACAGGTGTTCGCGAGCGGGGCAGAGAGGGGGCAGTCCCCCCTTCTCAGCCGGAGCTCACTTTCTTTCTTTCTTTCTCTCTCTCTCACCCCCCCTCTCTCTCTCTCTCTCTCTCTGTCACTCTGACTTTTCGACGGACCCTCGCGATCGACACGCGACGCGCCGATACGAATCTCTCCCGCGGATTTTGTTCCGTAATTCCGTTTTCTCGGAACGTTCGTCTCGAGCCCGTCTTGCTGCGAGCGTGCCGGTCGAAAAACTCTCTCTCTCTCTCTCTTTCTTTCGCGCGCTACACCGTCCGTCCCGCACGTCCACCACTCGACAAGACAACACGCCGCGGAATGTGTCGCTTCACATAGACGGTCCTACGCAGCGGCCGTCGCGCGACTCATATGATACTCCGACTGTACTGTCGGTTTATACAGAGCGGATTCCTTCCGAGGTGATTTCCCGACGGGAGGGGACGACGACGACGACGACGACGACGGGTTTACGGCGACACCGTCGACCGGCTCGCCGGGACGTCACGGAAGCATCTCGTCGATGGTGAGGCGAATCCCTGCGTGCGCACTTTCGTGCTCCATGACGGCGTTCCGTTCGCGTTGACTTCGCCGGACTCCGGAGACGATACAGGCAGATTTGCCCACTGTCGCTGAGGTCAGGAAGCGTCGTCCATCCGCGAGGGAGCGGCACTTGCCGGGCCGAGATCCGTCAGATCTATCTGCTCTACGTCACCGATTATTAATAGTTATAAAGCGTACACCGAGATAAAATTTACTACATTTTAATGTATATTTTTTTCAATACTACTTGATATTTATTAGTAAATAAATGTTTACTTGATAAAAATAAATGATTGTTAAATCAAATTAATGGTTCTTGTACCAATTGAATATAATGTTTACATTTAGTAAATATTTGATTACCCATTGTAAAGGAGAAAAAATGGATTGAAATTTTCATTCATTTAAAATCATTTGTACTTTGATAGCATTCATGGTCTATTTTTATTTTTTTAAATATTTAATTGGATTGAAAAATTGCATTTTCTATTCAAAATTTTGAATTGAACAGTATTCACAATACACTTAGAAAAATGAGGTTTTTTTTTAAGATTTGAAAGGCATGAAATGTACTTCATGCAGTTCCTATAAATGAATAAAAATGTATTGGGATTGAAAAGGATTCATTTCAATGTTTGCGAATGCGTATTTCTGAAAATCCGAATCCATTTCAATCCATTTCAATCCATTCTCGTTTACTGATAATAATATTCGAACATTCAATATTTAAATATTTATTAAAATTTAATATATTTTTTCAGTGTACGAAAATATTGCCGAATAAAGACAACTTCGTAAATAATAAAAGTATATGGAGTGTATATTAAGTTTTAATATATGTACATAAAAATATTTATTAAGTATAACTTTTTTACATAAATTTATCACAAAGTAATAATTAATTACTTATTTTTTGTATATTAAAAGCATCGTTATCCAGCGCTTTTAAAACTCAAAATAAATAATTTTCGGTATTAAATTGTTCAATATTAAATTTACGAAAGAAAAGCGTTCAGTTATGTATTTCTAAGGTTTTTTATATACTTCTTTATATAGTATTAAAAGAAAATTGTTTGCGAGCTTGCACCACGGAACTTTCTTTTCCAGACAGCACAAAATATTTATGATAAATATTTGTTAATATTCATTCTTTGAAATGTTATAGTATGTAGATATTTTATAGATATTTTATATAAAATTTTATTCGAAATATTATTAAAATATAGACTAAATATTTTATGTAATATTTATGATAAATATAAATAAATATTTCTAATAAGTGTTTTTTACTTGAATTATAATGTCTCATTAAGTATTTTCATAGCATTTACAATAAATATTTTATAATATTTATAATAAATGTTTATGATCTGTACAATCTAAGATCACAGAAATATTTACTAAATATTTAAAATAAATCTTATAAATATTTATAAATATTTTATAAATATTTTATAAATATTATGTGCTATCTGAGTTATCGAGATTCTTATGATTTGAATGTTTATATTTAAACTCCACATCATGTTCATTTCTATCACTGTAAATTAACTTTAATCTCAGTTTAATTTGTTTTCTATCTTTCTTTAGTTCTAAGGATTAAGAAAAATAAATTAAAGAATAAATTAAACTGGGATTAAAGTTCATCCACATTAAAATAAAAATTAGACCAGATTAATCCATCGATTTAGTTAATCGAATTTGCTTTGACGTTCACTTCTACTGATATAGATTATTTAATTTTGATTTAATTTATCGTTTTTCTTTTTCTGATTCTAAAATTAGGAAAAGATAAAGAATAAATCGAGATTAAAGTTAATCTACATTGGAATGAATTACAAATAATTTAAAATTATTACCAGATTTAGAATGTCCTACATCACAAAAGAAATTGTTCATTTGAACTAAATTAATTTAGTTTGTCTTTATTTCTTTCATTGGAAAATATGTATTTAAGTCAAATATAATGTTTGAATATATTTTTCAAAAGAAATAAAGACAAATTGAATTAATTCAGTCAAACAATTTTTTTCTCATTATATTTACAATTTTATTAGCGTGTAAAATAAAGTATCAAGCCAATCGCAGATATGAAATATAAATTAAAATACACGTGTATTAAAAATATACTTGTTAAAAATAGACAGCATACATAATTATATAAGTGGAAATAATGGAATCTCAGATTCTCTGGGTAGAAATCCGATGCGATTTTCTACGATGCGAGGTCTGTTCTTCTTAGCTGAATTTCACAGTTTAGCCTTCCTCTTTTTCTCTTCAATGTGAAAAGAAAAAGAGAAAAAATAAATGCAAAAATTTCAGTTAAAAACAAGTTTGAAAAGATCGTGTAAAGTTAACCTTGAACATTATATCACTTTTTATTTTAAACTTAATTAAGCGAATATTTAACATACTTCTTTAAGAAAAGATATTCAGAAAATATTTTTAGAATAAAAATATCAATGTAGCCGTTTTTGGTGTGAATTTTAATTCGCATTCGAATTGTCGTTCAAATCAATTAAATATATAATTTCATTAAAATTGCACCAATTCGGTTCGATCAAAGAAACTAGTGCTATTTCGCACGTTTCTTACATTCTTTCATGTATTTAAAAGACCGAGATAGATTCGTATTCGAAAGGGAGAAGGAAGGGATGATGAACGAGGATGTCAAGAATACGTATGTATATACGTATACAATACGTATATACTCGTTGGAAATGTGCTCATATGCTCGCCATATGATTCTTAAGTGCATGTGCGCATTCGGAAATCTGCGCAACCGATCAGGTGATTGTTTCAGCATACTCGTGCTTATGCACGACTACTTTAGGCGCCTTTAAATTTCTTTCTCCTACGATTTCCTTCTACAAATTTTGATGATTCAGGAAAAAATGTTTTATGTATAATTATAGAAAATTATATACAATTATATATAAATAAGAATTTTATGTATAAATAGACATATTTTATGTATAATTATGTATAATTCTATATAATTATACATATATAGTTTTATATAATTTTATATAATTATTTTTCCCGGGGAATTCGATCGACAATCTGTTTAATTGATTAAACTGCATAAAATAAAATTTTTAGCTACAAAAGTCATTATTTTTAATTACATTTTTTTCATCGTGTGTAAAACAATAAAATATAACGATTAATAATTTTATAACAACTATAATAATAATTCTTAATAATTGTAAACTTTTATAAAATCTAATTCTATTGATGTTATCAAAATAATATTATATTATTTGATAAGGTATATAATTACTAATTAAATCGATTGGCGACTAATTTAATCGATTGAACTGACGATAGCTAGAATATAAATGATTTAAATAATTAATTATATATTTGTTAGTCTTTAATATTTATAATAATTTAATAATCTTATCTATTAATAAAATAAGATTAATACAGATATTACTTAAATCAATCGTCAATATTAATTAGTTAACGGTTTGAATTATTCTTAGGCTCGATTCCATCAACGTAAGATTAACTTTAATCTCGATTTAATTATTTACTTTTTTCTCATTTTTTAGGCAGTTCTACTTGCAATGTAAAATTTACTTTAATTTTAGTTTAACTGCTTATTTTTTTCTAATTTTTCTAATTTTTATAATTCTTAAAATTAGATAAAAGTAAAGATTAAATTGAAATGAGATTACTGTTAATGTTAGGATACGACTAAGATCTTTTATTAGTTAATGTCGCATTAATCGTTACATAGAAAATTTACGTTACAGAAGTTATATTATGGATCATCTTCTATTTTTTATTTTTTTTTTAAGAAAATTGATTTTAAAATTCATGAGCGAAATACATATTACATCTTTTTAAAGTTTTCAAGGTACGAAATTATTTCGTCATTATTCGAAATTTTTAGATTTCGCAAAACTTGAAAAAATTTTGGACATCGAAGAAATCTTTTTTTAAAAGTATTTAAATATAAATACAAAATGTTTAGAACTAAAAAAAATGAAATTATTATTTATATAATAAAATATCGAGTGGATTGAAAAAAATAATAACGTAAAATATTACTAAAAGAGAAGAAAACATTTTTAAAACATGTAGGATTTAAAAAATTGTTTCATTTCAAATAATATTCGAAATAATTCCAGATAATTTTTATCATACATTTTCATCGCGCGCGTGTGTAATAAGTAATTTTAATCAAAGTACTTCAGCTAAATTATGATTAATTAAATCGGCGATTAATTCGCGATCGAATATTCACGATTGCAAATGTGTTTCGTCCCTGATCCGTCATTTCTTTCCTCGCGTCAAACGACAAGAGATTAATAATTCTATCCACGTTAACAAGATACTGCAGACATTACTGACTCAGCAAACTAATCGTCGATTAAATTAATCGAATATTCGATGGAAGTCTCCCTCACTGTACCGCAAATGCATACGCGGCTGAGCACGTATTGCGTATATTACGTCACGTCCGACTAACTCAACCTGACGTTTCGTACGGCGTCTCTGTGCACGTTAACGTTATTTTGACCCGAGACCGAGTCCATAGCACAGCTGATAGCGCGTCGCGTACGTCGCAATACTACCAGTAGGTGATAGCACGTTATATCGTCACGAACATGAATTTGACACCCAGGAGATCGTACAAGGAAAAACGCTCGTTCGGTGAGTTCAGTCTCGTTAATCGCTTCTCAGATGATATCTCCGAGCGTAGGGCTGTCTGTGATAGGATGTAACATGTATAGGGAAAACAAAGGGCGAAAAGAGAGATCGCGTCCTTTCGTTCAGATTCCCTATCATGGAGCAAATCGGAATGGATTCGATTTTTAGCGATTATAGCAATTACTCTGTACTTCCTTTGAAAACACAATAGAAATTTAGTTAATAATTGAATAATTCCGATCGAAATCCATTCCGACTCGTTCCATAGATGCCCTGATCTGAGAGAAGAACCTGGATTATTTAAAAGTCTTCTTGACTTTCTCCGAACGATCGAAGACGCCCTTCATTACTTTCTATTGTAATTTCATTATAATTTTTCGTCTGCGATCTCTCTTGCAACGACCAAACCGATTGCGAGGGGCGTTCATTTACGAGCTAATATCGACAAGTGTGATAGCGCGAGCGTTGAGAAACAAAGCGGGTTGAAAACAAAGTTGAAAACAAAGGGTGAGAAGCATAAGGACGAAAGGCGTTAAAACTGGAATTGCTACTGTGTGTGTATTTCGTGGAAAGGGAATTTTTTTATTTCGCAACTGATACGATTCGACGGGAGAACGTTCCTTGATTTATTGCACATTTTCTTTATCTCGGATATTATTTTTAGTTAGATTTACGATTTCCCAGAATATGGCATAACGTTATTTTAACGTAGAGAATGAATTCTGAGTGAATATCATATCGTAAAAGAATACAATCTTTCAGTGAGTGTTGAGTAATTGATTAAGACGAAGAATGGGTGCTTTCCATTTAGTGAGCTTTTCATAAGTATCGTTCTGCCTTTGTTTCTCAATGGAGTCAAGAGAGATATAACGATGTTTGTGTTGACTTAATTGTATCACCAAATGGAAAACAATTATTTCTTGAAGCTGCAATTGAAATCTTCTCTTTTGAAATCCGTGGAGCCCCCAAGGATTGATAAAGGCGTATGACTGAATTATTTTTGTCATAGCTCATTATTGCATATCATGAAACATGATATCTAGGTAGCATGGAACATTCCAGCATATTCTTATTTGATCAATGCGCGCTTGTTTTGTTGACAAAATGCATCATTTAATTTTCCATAATTTTAAGACGTAATTGTGTAAAATAACATTCCCATACAATAGAGAAGCTTACAGTATGACTATTGTAATGTTTGCTATTTTATTACAATATTGCTGAAACGTTGCAGTATTGCTGTAATGCTGGAATGATCTGTGCTGAATGAATTTCAAGATAGAGTATGATCAACAACATTACTGAAATATTCCACGCTATCTGAATAATGATTATATTCTCTAATTCGGTCAATGTTTATTTTGCTGTGAACAAAATGCACTATAAAATTTTTTGACATAACTGTATAGAATTGTATTTAAAACTCATCAAAGAAAGTTAGTTCAAGAAGTTAGTTATTTATGCAAATAAAATCGAGGATTTATTTTTAATCAGATTACAAGTGTAATTTATTATTCTGGTCGAATGGATTAAGAAATGTTTCAAAATTGTACACCGATGTGAAATATGTATTAATATGTAAATAATTGTTTTTTTTGCCAATCCAGAGCAGCGATCTGTTAGTGCAGAGGAAATCAGAAAGCTGCATCCAACTAAAATCCCTATTATTGTGGAGCGTTACAAATTAGAAAATCAGTTGCCACTTTTGGACAAAAGTAAATTTCTAGTGCCAGATTTTCTAACTGTGGCGGAATTTTGCAAAATAATCAGGTATGTTTCTTTGTATATATTTCTCACAAGATTTTATAAAATACAAGTAACTTAATTAAGTATTTTGTATTGCACAGACGTCGGTTACAATTGAATCCGACGCAAGCTATTTTCCTATTAGTGAATCAGAAAAGTATGGTAAGCGGTAGTCTGACTATGGCTGAGCTCTATCAAAATGAAAAGGATCCAGATGGTTTTCTGTACGTTGTGTTCGCTAGTCAGGATGTATTTGGTGATCATTAACCGATGCGAGCTAATTTTAAACCATGTGAGTAAGATTCTTTATGATTCGACATTTGCAACTTATTGTTAGACTAAGTTCAGGGTTAATAATAGATGCAAAATTACAGTCAAAAACGAAATACCTCCTCGGCACTTAACGATACTTTGATAGATGTTTACGTGGATTTTTGTGGGGATTCTACATCTGCTAGCAACTCTGCCTTTATTGGAAATGTGCAGAATCTTTGTGATCAACTTACCGTACCTGGAATAATTAACAGAACAATTATAATTTGTTTTTTGGAATGTGTATAAATTACGGTGCTTTCTACCCCTTTGACATACGGACAAATTACATTTGATATTAGCGTCTATTTAGTTTACTACTAGTAATGATAAACTTTACTATTAATTTTAGCGGCGGTAAGTTATATAAAATGATAAAAATATTATGTAGACGTTCTTTTTTCGGTAGGTCAAGAAATTAAGGGAGATTTTCTCTTTCTTTCAAGTCCATATCTTTATTTAGTAAAAAAATTCGTTATTTTAATAAGTTTCAGATATGGTATTTGATTAATTTGTTTTTACACATCGCATAATAGGCCAGTCTCTCTTAGTTTGCAATTCATGTTAAATCTTCGTACCGTTACTATTACATAGCTTTTAAGCATAAAATTTGTTACCGTTACACAAATGTAATTGAAATCAAAACGAATTTATGTTTGTCAATTCAGCAGAATTGATAGATTCCGTCGATAGTTTCGATTATTACATTACATTTTTATGTGCTATAAAATATATAGCATTTCCAAAACTATATTATGATGACAAGATGTTTTTATGAATACAAAATATCTTGCTGCCATAATATCACATATATTGTTAGTATTATTTTTACCACACAATACTAGGATATTGAAAAAAAAGTGTTCATGTACATAATCCGCAATGTGTAATGTACGGTGATATGCGTTAAATTCTCATAAAATTACATTAAGTTTTACACAAGATATGAAATTGATCTCTCAAGTCAACGATACACAAAGTTAGTTAAGTACTATACTACTTTAATCACTAAAACTTCAGGGCCACGTTTTAAGATAATCCGACGTAAGATGTCTTCTCTTTGTAGGAAACTTGTGCAATAAGCCAAAAATAAAGAAAACGAAAACGTATAAGTTTAGGTATTTGTTAAGACATGAGCAAGAAAATCAGAAGAGGGCAGACGTTTCTAAAACTTTTTAAATATCGGATAAAACATAATTACGCGTTTGTACTGACATATAGTCTCTCTGAGCTTTTTTTTAATTCTACTTTATAACGAATGCCAATTCATAATTATTCTATGCATCTATTTAATGTATAGTCGATGTTTATGTAAATATCTACTACTAATGCAATTCAACTTCACTATATTATAATTAGAGACAATTTTAAACATAAGAATATATTTCTAGTAATAGGTCCAATTTTGTAATGCATTGTATTGATATAATATTATTATATAATATTATATATTACAATATAATTATATAATATTAATAATATATTATATAATATTATTATGTCATATATCGTATATTATATATTATATAAATATTATATAATATAAGATTATGTAAAATTAAATAAGTTATCGCAGCGCTTTTGTGCAGGTTGATTTTACTTTATAGGCTCATTGATAATAATATAACTATATATATATATATATATATATATATATATATGTGTGTGTGTGTGTGTGTGTGTGTGTGTGTGTGTGTGTGTGTGTGTATGTATGTATGTATGCATGTATGAATGTATCGTACAACATACAATTATCGTACAACAGAATTGAATATTTACTAGGTAAAAATTCAGAAAAATATCATAGTAATGTCGTTTTAGTTGCACTTTCTTATGCTTTCTACGCTTAAAACGAAATAGGTATATATCCGAGCTTTGGAGAGAGAAAAAGAGACAAGGAACAAAGTATAAGAGAAGTGCAATTAAAATGAATAACTATGATTAAATTAAGGACAGTAGTGATACTAGCAGTAGTCACATTGCGTTTAGTGGCTGTTTCAGCTTACCTGATGAAAGTTTATGTACCCCACATTGTGCGACGTATTTGCAATAAACTAATTTTTTTCATATTTAATGTGTTATTTGATATTTTTTATTTTCCATTCAGGAAAAAATTTTGAAACTGTTCTCGAGAATTCTTGTAAACTCTAAGTTTTAATGTAGTGCATGCTGCATACACACATTACATTAATAATAAGATAAAATATAACGAAAATGCTAAAAACAAATTTAAATGTAAACTTATTAGCATCGTAAATGCAATATATAATATAAAATTATCTATAATCAACAAAATAGTTTTTATAATTCAAATTACTGCCTCTTATCAAAATCTTAAAAGAACGAATTAAGCTGATTATATAAAATCAAATATTTTGGAAACTAAGCAACTTCGCATCATGGATTTGACTGTATTTATTAGGAACTATTCATAGTCTATTCTTATTTCAAGATCGTCTTAAGAAATGTCTTAAGATACTAATACAGCCCTCTGATTGGTTCGTGACATCTTAAGTTTGTATTTAAGATGGTCTTGAATATAAGAATCGATTATGAATACCGTTCTTGCTTAGTACTATGTACCTACAAGGTGTTTGGAATTTGGAAATGTCAAAATTTTAAGAGCTTGCTGGGGATTGATAAACTAAGAAAAAAAGTCCTGCCTTGACATTTAAATTCCAGACACCCTGTATATCTTTAAAGCTTCATCGAGATCGATTTTGTGCAGTACATCAAAATTGAACCAAATTAAAGTAAGTAAAGTTAAATTTCTTTAAAAAAGATTGAAAATTGAGCCACTCTTTTTCAAAATTGACTGAATTTTTGTTCTTTAGAGTGAAATATCACCAAAGAATTTAAAGAGAGAATTTAGAGAGTAAGGGGCTCCGCACAATAAAAGGAACAGGGAACAGAGAATAAAAATTTCAACCCATCAGAAATCATGTGTTATAGAATACACAGTTTTTGATAGGTTGAAATTCTTATTTTCTGTTCCCTATTCCTTTTATTATGCGGGGCCTCTAAGATATCTTCCGCTTTTCGAATCGAACTTTCGTCCCGCCAATGAACTTTATCCAACATGACGCCGTCCTGATAATTTGCGCTTATCCCATCGCGGCGCAGTGTTCGCGAAAATCCACCACAACGGAACGGTGACACTGAGCGCTCTCTGCGTCCTGTGAGCTTTTCATCTGATTGGTCTACATATTAGAATTGAACGGAATATGCCAATCAGATGGAAGAGCTCACTGAGCGTTCGTTCCGAATGCACACGTTTGCGATAACATGTTTACTTGATGACACAGGACGCGAGATGTCGGGATATACGCGCAGGAAGTGGGGGTGGCGGCAGGACAGGGAAGGGGAGGCGAAAAGGTAAAGGTTAGAAGAGGTTATGAACTCTAACCCGCGGTCGAAGTCTGGTAACTAGCCTGCTGGTGTCCGTTGGTCTCGATTGCGCGACGACACGGATCGGTCGTCGCCGCTGCTAACCGCGAAGGTGAGTTGCGGTTCCTCTCTTTTATCTATTATTGTCTCTCTCGCTCTCGAAGTTTGTCCTCGAGCGCACAGAAGTACGTTTTTTCGCATTTTCACATGCACGGCGACGTCCTCCCGAGGGAAGAGTGCGCGCGCGCGCACACGCTTGCAATATTCGCAGCACGTCGCCCGTCGGCCACCGCCGTCGACGACGACGACGACGATGAGAATGCAATAGCTCGTTTCCTCTTCGTTTCTCTTCGTTTGTATCGAATGACGACAGTGGGTCGAATCTAGCGTGACGAATTCCGGGTCGGGTTTAATGCGACGATAAATCCCGAATACGGAAGGAACTGCGTTTTATATTGTGTGCCCTTTCTGCGCGCTCAACGGTGTCACCGCAGGCTACATTCCGTTTCCTCGCCACGCGCCAACCTCCTCCGAACGAGCGTTTCAATGCATGGCGAGATGCTGTGCTCTGAATCGAAGGGTACGAAATAAAGCGAATCTTGTTTCTCCGAGATGAGGATTTTACGAGTGCCTGAAGGCGTTTCTCTTTATGACGTAACGCTCTTGTGTACGGAATGTTTTGTCTTCGTCATCAGAGAACTGTGAAAGCTACGTCACACAAAACTTGAGTGAATTGGCCAATCACACTAAAGACCGTAAGGTAAACTGTAACGAATTCAAAATTTTCATTTGCTTACTGCTTAAGTTTTTTTTGTGTGCCTAATCTTTAATGAATTTTCTAACAATAAGCTAAATCCTAAATTTTAAGTTCAAAAAATTTAAGTTAAAAAAATTAACCGATCACAGTTGAATATGAGAAAAATATTTGATTTGATAATTGATCAATTTCTTGCAGCTTAATGCCTGTATTCATAGCCAGGCTTTATATTTAAAGCTTCTAAAGTTCATCTTTAAATGTTCAGTCAATAAAATAATTCGTAGAATATCTAAAGATAAATTTAAGGAAGTCTTAAATATAAGGCCTGACTATGAATATGGATAAGACTGAAGTTAGATAATGAGTCATGTTTTAAAAATTGCAAATCAAGTATTATAAAATCTACATATATCCTTATTTTATATTCAATTGAAAGAATTTCTATATTTGGTAATCTTTCTTGACTTAGTGATGATTTTAAATAATTTTTTTAATTTTAATTTTAACTAAAATTTCTTTCACGTGAAGCTACTTTACTGGAATAGGTAAAAATATTCTTGCTGCTACTTGTAAATTTGGATATGATTTTAAAGAATAATCATGAATTAATTTTAAACTATCTAAAATGAAAACTGATTCTATATTTGTGTGTAGTATCAAGTAGACCGTAAACTAAAACTAACACCTGCATTAGTAACGAATTAAAATATGTATGAAATTATGTTGCCATGTTTGCATTTTACTTTTACACAGATTAAATCAATGTACGGTTTTAATATGCATTAATGCATCTAATTGAATTGGCTAACATTCTAATAAATTTTTTCTGATTCTACAGAATGAAAATTGAGATAGTCTTGAAAATGAAAAAGAGTAATTTATAATTTATTTCTTCGAAATCTTACTATTTGTGAAATATATATTGCTGAAAAAAAGTGTCTCAATTTTCAATTTCAATGTCCATTTTCGCTAACCTCATAATCATGACGTAATTTAATTTTAATCTCAATTCAATTTAATCTTCATAATTTTCTGATTCCTAAAACTAGAAAAAGATGAACAGTAAGTTATATCAAGATCAATTTATTAATCTACATTGGTGGAAACGGAAGAGTGAGATTTCACTAAAAGTTTTAGAGAGTAGCTTTAATTTTAATTTTCAACTTTAATAGCCTCAGACTTATAACGAAGATCGTTTCAGCCAATAACACAAAACAATTATACAATAAATTTGCGAAGTCAGTAAATATAATATTTAGTCACGAAGTCAATGCATGAGATAAGCTCATGGATCAGGAGAGTTTCATCAAAAATTCTCAAAAGACAAAGGTTTTTCATTATGATTAATTTGAGTTTAACCTTCACCCAATGGGCTTCATCCATGACATCACAAACACATTGAAGCACATTGGATCAAAACATCAGATTAGACTGACCACAAGTTAATCAGGTAATGAAAAACCGGGCCAAAAAATGACGCAACAACCGAACCGAAACACGAACACGTCCACCTCCACTGGTCCATTTCCATGAATTTACATTAACTTTAAGATGTAGCTTAAACTCGATTTAATTTATTCTTTATCTCCTTCTAGTTTTAAGAATTATGTTTCTAACCCAATGTAATTAATTTAAATTTAAATTTTGGTTCAACTTGTTTTTTATTTTTTTCTGATTCTTAAAACGAGAGAGAGAGAGGGGGGGGGGGAGAAAGACAGAGTTAGTTGAACCAAGATTAAAATTAACCTATATTAGTAGAAACGAGTACGAGTCGTCAACAAAAATTTTATCTAATCCTGATACATTTCCCGATGAATCTCCTCTTAGAGAAACGTTTTCTCAGGGGGGTCATGCCAACGAATTCTCTCGGACTTTGAGAGAGTTATCATCCATTTTCTTACGCGACCACTGACATTTCAATTCAATCGTTCATGCATATTCAAGAATCAGCGGGATAGACCTCGCGGAATGTACGCGTGTTCGCATTCGAAAATACATGTTCAAGAGTTGGGCAATAACTTGATGTTGCCGAGTGTAACTCGGCGTGATCGCCAGAACAAAGCTACGCGTCGCTTTCAGCGTCGTGGACGTGTCATCGCGTGCGCGATTTTATTTTCGGACGTGATCCGCGAATATATAGGTATGCCTGTATACAAGCTCTTCGGAAAGAATAAATCGCGACCCGGCGCGCCGCGGTGCCGATTCGCAGCAGGCAGACGGCGATGGAATAGAGAGGCGGTGACCTTCGGACCCACGAGCGACCTTTACCTGCCTGCGTGGACCGTACCGTTGTACAGATGTAATTACTCACAGACAGGATTATTCCGTCGTATGTGTGTCAGCAATTTCGAGAACCATCAGTGAACCATCAAAGGCTGCGTTCGAAAATACTACCCGAATGCCTCTGAGTATTATTTTATCTTTGTTGTTCAACCGAAACAAAGATAAAATGATACTCGGGTAGTGTTTTCGAATGCAGCCAACGAAAGCCTGCCAGGTTTCTTGAGATGACCATTCGAAAGCGCCAAGTCGAACCCGCGAACCTCTCTTGGCTTGGTAAAAATCTGAACGTTTGAAGATGAATAACGATCTTTGAATAACGAAGAACATGAATGATCTTTGCATGATCTTTTTCGAAGAAAAATAATTGAATAATTGTCACCTTACAAGATCAGTAAAAATATTATGACTATTTTTGCTGAACTTATGATGAACTTTACTTGCCTGAAAATAAAAAATTGGAGGTAAAAAGTACACTGTGATTATAGTAAATCCGTTGAAGTGATTATTATTCTACAGTAACAATTAGTGTTAAATATTTCAAAGTAAGTTGATATACAAATTCAATTCTGGAAACTGCGCGCCGAAAAAATCTTCCGGTCTTGAAACGTAATCGTGAACAAAACTAGAAATAATAATTGATAGTATAATAATTTAATAATTGATAGTATCAATTATTAAATTGACTAGCAATATAATAATTTTTGATGTTGATAAGCTTAAAAGCTTAAATCTTAAAAGGATATTAAGTTGATGCCAATCTAAGTATTTTAAGAACTCTAAATAATTATTGCGAAAAATATTACCTTACAGTAAAATAAATCATACTATTCTCAAGACTGCACAAACATAATGCATAAGCACAAACAATTTTTAAGACTTTATATATTCGTATTTTTTACCACGCAGTAAAGTAAATTTTGTTAGAATCGAAATAAAAAATACTCATGTGTGTCGATAAAGTAAATTTTATTTAGATGTATGGTAATTTATAGATTTATAGATTTATTTATAGATTTATTTTATGAAATTTAGAAAGTTTATGGTATGGGATGATCGCTCATTTATTAGAAAAATAACTTTTACATAAGTGAATTCCTGTTTCTACATGGACCTGTCTGCTAATTCCATAAAATTTATAAAAATTCTATTACTTTACTTTTTTTTTCATGCGGGCTTATTTTTGTAAACTAATTTTAATCTCGATTTAATTTATTTTTTTATTTTTATTATCTAATTCTTAGAAAAAAATAGCAAGTACTATCAAAAAAGGATAAAAGGATAAAAATAAATTAACCCGAGATTAAATTAATCGAAATCTTTTTTTATAGACTGAACAGGATGAATTCGATCAACTACAATCAATGAACCGATGGGACCAATTTTATTAATTTGGATGAACTTTATCTCGGTTTAATTTATTCTTTATCTTTTTCTAATCTTTAAAACTGGAAAATCTAGCTATAAGTTAAGTAATTATTAATTTAAAAAAGATCAAAGTTTATCTACATTGGTAGAAATGGATATCGAGGCGATTTTGATTAAATTCCAATTTAATCTGATTTAATCTGATTAGATAAGACTAATTCTCCAATATGGGTCAGCCCGTAATTGGAATATGGTGATCCTAGATTATTTTCTTAATTATTATATAGTATAATAATTTGGAATAATTTTATGTTTCACAATCTTTAGTTATGTTTCACAGTTCTTTTTCACTATTTTGTTTTATTCATGAAAGCTAATTAACCATGCTATATTTATTTATGCTAAGTTTAGGTGTTGCAGTTTTTTATATAGCTGAAAAACTTCTTTTAAAAATAATAATTTAAAACTTTAGTGAGCCCTAATATCTCATATGTTTCTTTAACTTCACAAAAAATATGTGGTTCCGTTATGAATTAATTTTAATTTTCTTAATTTATATATATTCGTTATCTTTTTTACTTCTTATGCTCGTTTCTATCAATGTAGTTTAATTTTAATTTCAACTAACTTTATCTTTCTCTAGTCCTAAAAATTAGAAAAAGATAAAGAGCAAGAATCGATATTAAAATTAACTTACATTGATAGAAACGGGCAATTGAACTAGAAAAAGATAAAAGCTAACGGTAAGTTGAACTGAGATCAAAGTTAATCTACATTGATAAAAATATAGATACCGGGGCGACTTTGGCGACTAACTACAATCAATTTAATCGGCAATTAATGTCCATTTCTATCAATGTAGAGCAACTTTAATATCGATTTAATTTATTTTTTATTTTTTTCTAATTCTTAGAGTTCTTAGGAAAAGATAAAAAGTAAGTTAAACTTTAAAATTAATGTACATTGAGAGAAAATATAATTCGGCTGCAGTGGACTTGCTTGTAACAAAATTTTCAATATTTGTTGTCTCGAACTTCTTGATCTTCTTTTTCACGTATTAAATAGTGTGAAATTAGTTTCGAGTGAGTTAATGAAATAATTTAAGTATTACTTGATAAGCTAATCACCAGTTAATTAACTGGAATTTAATGGAAGGTGATTAAGTTAATTGGAATTTTATGGAACTTGCCCTACAATTAGAGATAAAAGTGTGACAGGTGATAACAGAAAGTTTGAGAAATAAGTTTCTCGCGAGCTATGGATGTAACATGACAATTTCTGTTGAAAATATCGAAAAGATTAGCGTTACTTCAAAAGTGACACAATTAAAAAGAATGTGACTTTCGAGTTATTCATCATGAATGAGTCGGGTAAAGATTATTCTAAAGTAAACTAACTTAAGGAGATCTTAAAGACGATTTGTCATATTTTAAATAGTATTTACACACAGACGATTTATGTGTCGTTGACATATTACTATCTGCTATATCAATATCTCACGTACACATAAATTTTCGTGTAATAACGTTTTAATTATATGATCAAATCCAATTTTAAGAAATTCACGTTATTTTTTTCGTCCAAACTATTAATCTGTAGATTAATAGTTCGTAAGTACAGATTGCACAACTTTTGTATAAAGCAAATGTTGTCATGACATGACAGCTTTGAAATACCATATTGGACTAAGAAATGGTAAAGATCTCAATTTCAAAATTTTTTGTCATTCCGACATAAACTTCACTTCATATTATATTT
The DNA here is from genome assembly GCF_024713525.1 of Acromyrmex echinatior. Classification (NCBI taxonomy): domain Eukaryota; kingdom Metazoa; phylum Arthropoda; class Insecta; order Hymenoptera; family Formicidae; genus Acromyrmex; species Acromyrmex echinatior. The sequence continues at coordinate 835,830 of NC_141857.1, read as the reverse complement.
TAATTTGGAAAAAGATTTCCAAATCTGTAAAAGAAGAAAAAATATATAAAAATTATATGATTTAGTCATTAATAGAGATGACTTTACGATCCCTTTAACTCCCATAGTCCGTCCGCCAAATAATATAATACTTGTGTCGCTCTCATAAGCCGATATTCATAGTCGATTCTTATATTTGAGACTGTCTCAAATAACACAATCTTAGGGTCGTGGTAGAAAAACTGACTTATAATCTTAAGACAGTATCTTATGACTTAAATCTTATGTATTAAGTCTCTTTAATAAGCCCGGATCTACAATAGATTTTTATGCCTTAAGCCATAAGAAATGGAATCACAATCGATTATTCTTCTCGCATTCGGCTGTAATTGGTCAGTTTTTTACAGCTTAAGACTTAAAACACCTATTATAAATCTGGATTTATGTATAAGAATTGTTTTATGGCTTATGTCTTAAGGTGTATAAATACGAAGTGCCTTTAAAACATAAGTCATAAGACAGTTCTTGTGCGTTACTAAAGACATAAAACTTAAGTCATAAGACACTGTCCTTAAGATGTCATAAGCTAATCAGAAAGCTGCATTAGCATCTTAAGACTTAAAACGATCTTAAAATAAGAATGGATTACGAATACCGCCTTTAAAGTTTGCAAAGCGATCATAATATCTATACTACAAGAATGACACGTTTTGAGTTGAGTCATTTTTATAAATAAAAAAGATAGTTTTTTAGAGAGAACGTTTAAAGTTAAAACAGTTTTAATAATCGAAATTTGAGGATTGTTTGTTTTATTTTAAATTTAATTATTTTAGCTGATGAAAGGAAATAAAAATATTGAGTGACATTTCGAGTTATGTCACTTTTGATGAATTATTATTCTGAATTTGTTATAATTTTATAGAAGATATCATCATAATCGTCATAATTCTAAAAAGATATTTTTTTAATAGTTGCGCGAAACGGAAATGACAGAAGCATTTGATTATGGTTCTAAGAGTACATTCATTTTGTAGATAAATATTATTTATTTTTAATCAATAATTTTTTGTTAAGTTGGTAAATTGTTTTTCCCCTTTTCTGAAAAATCGAATTTTTTTAATTGTATCACTTTTGAAGTGGGGAACGATATCCACGATATTCTGAATTTAATTCTTCGAATCATGATGGATTACAGTCGAGATAGAATCGATTGACGCTCGATGACCGAAACGAATGACCGTGGAATTTCCGCGAGAAACTCGCAGACCTGTCGCGATTAAAACGCGATATCTACGATTTATCCGCTGATAAGAACGTAAACAGGCAGCGGAATACCGTTTTTTTCGCGATACATCGCCTCTCTCCAGTCAATCGTCGCGCGTGTGCATCGGACAATGCGAAGGATACGCAAAAGTGAAACGTACATCTGACTGTGAGATCATCGCCACATACACGAGGAAACCGATTGCTTACGTGTGCAAGGAAAAAACCAGAATGCGCAAAAGCGCGAGTACATGTTCGCGCTTTTGCGTTCGGGAGAGAACAAAGATATGCAACGTGAGGATGCTTTTTTGATGAAAATGGCACTTGTACGTTAATCTAAAGATTAATCTACAGTGTGGTATTTGCTTCCTGTTTCTTAGATTTGTTCGCGTCGTATGCTCCAACATGTTCCTATCATAGCTTCAGTTTACTCCAATGGACTCATTAGAGTGAGTAGGAACTATGGCAGGAGCATGTTGGAGTATGCAATGCGAACAAACCTTTCCTCTTTTTATAATTGTTTTATCAACATTGTTTCTTGTCTTTTCTGAAGTTCATCAACTTTTATCTCGAACGACAAAAAAAGGGACGGAATAAAGCTTAAAGTCTATTCTACAATGTATTTTTTATTTTCTGTTTCTTGCTTTTTGCTATTTTTTACATCTTATCTTTTTGTTTCTTATCTGGTTTTTTGTTTTATGTCCACCAAAGATAAAAGTTAACAAATTTCGAAAGAAACAAGAAATACCTAGCAAGAAATACAACTGTCGATAAAACGGTTGCAAAGGGGAAAAAAGCAAGAGACAGGAAACAAAGAACACATTGTAGAGTAGGCTTTAAACACAATAAGTACAAGCAATAGAAATAGAGAATGACATATTTCAGAAATGGAATATTCTGCAGATATACACAATTTTTGATTGATTGAAATTATTCTTTGTTTCTATTTCCTGTATTTTTTAATTGTGTCCTAAGCTTGAGACTCGATTGAAAATAATACAATAAGGACTAATATCTAGATTTCCATCTCTCAAAAATTGTGTATTCTGATATAGATGCACGATTTTTAATAGATTAAAATTCGTTATTTTTTTATTCCTATTGTCCTCTGTTTTTTTAATTAGATCTTATGGGTCTCAGATTTTATGGGTTGAAGTTCCCTGTTTTTATTGTCTATGCTATTCAATTGTGTCTCAGACTTCAGAAGAAAAAAGGAAGAAATATTTAACAAAGAGCACATTGTAGATTAGTTTTAACTGAGATCAATTCGGTCGGAGCTAACCGATAGTCGAATTAAATAAAATACAGAAAACGATGTTAATTGGCTTTGTTCAATAGAAAAACCAGTTTTGCACACAAATGATGTAATATTTTTAATACACTCTAAATTTTTTCGAGTGGAATTGCTTTCTAAAGAATGAAAACTGAGCCTTAAAAAAGAGTAACTCCATTTTCAATCTTAAGAATGAGATTGACTCTTCCAAATTTTAGAGAGTAGTTTACACATTTAAATCCAATGTGGAATTAAGAATCAAGACCAGTCATATTAAAAAAATATATTATACAATAGTTTCAAGTTGTTTTTCTGCTGAACGGAATCATTAGAAAATATCCGTAGAGTGCGATTATCAGTTAATTATATTCGAAACATTCAACAAGTTTTTATATTCGCATTCGACGGCTTCTCCAATGCAACTGATATAAGGATGCGTCTCCGTTTACAAAATTCTAAGTGAAAGGATCGAAATGACTGCGACGCTGATACATTCTGTCCGGGTCATGCAGCGGAATACTGTACCAAGATTTTTACGTTTCATCGGGAACGTGTCGTTGAGTGCGATCGTCGAGTTACAGCGACACAAAAAAAAAAAAAGAAAAAAAAAGAAAAAAAAACAAACGTCGCAAAAAGTCACGACGCGCGATACCGAGTCCCGCATGCCGACCTATTCGCAGAGCCGTCGCGGCGACCTCGACGACGTCGGCCGATAAGTCATCGCGCGGACGCACGTTACATGACATAACCCGCGACGTTCACCGAAGCGAGCGAGGAAGGGAAAGAGGATGAGTGAGAAAGAGAGGGGAGGGGGGGAGAAGCGGATCGTGTGGTATCACCGCCGTTCTCTCGTTCTCGCGCGTAGAAAAGTTGCGGCTCCGAAAACGCGCGACGCCGTTCCGATCTCGCGGTCGCTGCATTTATTCCTGCATAGAAATGCAATTTTTTTGTTCCTTCTCTCCAATCTTGGATTTTATTCTCTTATTTTTCCTCTTTATTATAACCTTTTGCTCTTTCGTGAAGGAAAAAAAGGAACTTTGTTATATCTTCTTGTTGTTTTAAGCTGATTTATATATAATTCACAACAGGATTCGAAACAGAATTCTATTTATAATTTTATGTATCAAATTATAAATGCAATTACGTTATGATGAGAAAATTTCTTGTGTTACAAGAAATACGATATTGAATATGTAGGTTAAGTTGTAATTTATGTTATTTATATATGGATAAGGTTTGTTTGCCTATCCGATTGGATACGACTCTATTCATAGCGCTTATAGATTTTCAATTTTTATTACACCAGGTACAATTGATTAACCATAGGTACCGTATTTATACCCTGGATATACTTGATGCGCCTTTTATATTTATAAAATAGCGCATTAAGTTTACTTTAGATGATCTATAATTTATGATCAAATTATAGATAAAATTTTACTTATAATTTTATATGTCACTTATTCTAAATGTATGTCCTATTATATATTTTGTATATATGTGACTTGTATTTCTTTAAATGGTTTCTATGTTACACACGACACGCAAAATTATAAATAGAATTTTGTCTTGCATTTGATCGCGAATTTTCATCATCTAAAGTGGACTTTGTAGTCATAAATTTATAATTTTGATTATTTATGTTTTCCATATTACACGGTGCATAAAATTATAAATAGAATTCTGTCTCAAATTCTATCGCGAATTATACATCGTCTAAAGTGAGCGTTAGGACTTGTGCAAAATGGAAAAAATATTTGAAATAGAAATAAATATTAATTTTACACTGAAATTTTTGATTAAAAATGGAACCAAAGTTTTCTGTTTTAATTTTAGTTGAAATAATCCAAATTCTAGTTGATAATAATTCTAAAAAAATTTACTAGAATTCTTATTTTTACAAGATTATATCAATCAGAATTCCAGTTATTTCAATTAGAATTCTAGTAGATTTAATCAGAAAATTTTTTATCCATTTTCAGAATTACTACATATTTAATCCAATTAGATCATTTTTTCAGTATGTATATATATATATATATATATATATATATATATATATACCTATTAGATCATTACACGATTAGATCATATCTTGGACATTTTTTCTTTGAAATATTAGGAGTACGTATTTCGTAACTCTTAGCGCGAATTTTGTTATCATTCTGCCGCTGCGTAACGGCGTTGTAACGATAATGAAAACTTACGTTAAGAGTTACAGAATAAACCTGCTGGCTAAATAATGCTCTCTATCCTCTTTTTTTTATTACAACTTTACAAAATTTTCTAAATAGATGTTAAAGTATATGTAAAAAATCATTTAATAATTTTTGTATACTTATAAGGTTTTTTGTTTTTCGATTAATTTTTTATTTAGACTAAAAGTGTCTCCAAATGATATGATCAACATATGCCAACATTAGCAAATATCATACACACATACATGACATATATAATTATCCATATTGAATGTAGTTAATATTCAGCGAATATGTGCAGTTGGCCTTATATATTGGTCATATATTGCAGGCACTTTTACAGGCTTTTTACAATAAATCATTACCTACATTCAGAGAAAAGTTTTTTCGATTTAAGGAAAAAATTTCTTTAAACATTATTTTTTTTAAGTTAAATAAAAGAATTTATTTGATTAAAAAAAATTATGTTCAAATAAAAAAAATGACATTTAAAGTAAAGAAATTTTTTTTAACTATATAGCAAAGAAACACTTATTTGAATTGAAGAAATCTTTAGGTGTAAGCTTTAAGTCTTAAGCCATAAGAAATTGACCAATCACAAGTGAGAAGAATAATTGACTATGATTAATCAATTTCTTATGATTTAAAGCTTAGGTAATGTTGTAGAAAATCTATTAAGCTTGAAACACAATTGAAAATCACAAACAATAACAATAGGGAATAACAGATTTCAACTTATCTGAAATTGTGTGTACCAGAATGCAGTTTCTGATAGGTTGAAATCTATTATATTTATTTCTTATTCCTAAAGTTTTTCAACTGTGCATTAAATTTTAACCTCACTTAATCTGATTATAATGTAAAAATTATTTTTAGTGATTAATCATAGTTTTTTTAACTATGACTAATCACTAAACTGATGGTTTCTTAGTGGTATTTTTAGAAGTCACTACAAAACAATTAGTTCAGTGACTAACCATAGCTAGAAAAATACAATTTTTACATCAGAAGGATAAATCTAACTTATAAATTAACTACAAAATGAAAAACTGGGCCTACACACAGAAAAATAAGTAATAATAATAATTTCAAATATTTCAAAAGTTTATATATCCGCAAATGTATCATAAGTTCATCAAAAGCATTAAATTTATTCAAAATATATTCTAAATCCTAATAAGTTTAATGCTTCAATCAAGTTTATTAAATTAAAATAAATTCAATTTATTATGAAAAGCTTGTTTTTTCGATTAATTTTATAATATTCCTCAAAAGAAAATAAATTCTTGTTTTGAGTATATAATAACATTCTTGTGTTTTTGTAAATAATAAGTGTATTTTAAGATTATTATCAAGAAAATATTGTTTGTTAAAAATAATCGTTAAAAGAAAGAAAAATAAATTGAATAATAATATCTTATCTTAGCAGTAGATTGATATTTTTCTGTGTGTAAAAATGAAAATTAATTCGAGATCAACACATCCGCGTGTTACCTACGAACGATTTATCGTGTAAAAGATCAGAAAATTTTTTTTCTTACATAATATGGGTTAAATTGTGTTAGAGAAACAAAAAAATTAAAAATATAATGATTAAACATAACACGCAATACAGATAAAATATATATATATATATATATATATATATATATATGTATATAAGTAGCTTACATAATTCTAATTAAAAATTAAGAAGAAAATTAAACATAATGTACAATCTGGATACAAATAAGATACAATCTCTATTTTAATCTGTATATTTTTTCTAAAAATTAGATTTAACATCTATTCTTAATGTTTTATTTTTTAACATTTATTCCTATTTCTAAGAATATTTCTTTCATTATATGCAAGTCTTTACATTTTCTGTTAAAGTTTCCCCTCAATCACTCCTGTTATTCTGGATGTTTTCCGTTCTCTTTTCCTCTCCCTCCTCTCCACGCAGTCCGCCTATAGGTTTCATTTTTTATTATAACCTCAGGTTTTGTATGTACTTTTTAGATTGTCCATTGGCCATTTGTCCTTTTAACCTTTCTCAATTACCGCACTGAGGTCACGTCTGACGTCAGCGACTGGACGATATATTCGCACTTTGGGGAAAGATACGCGACCTATCCGAAACGAGAACGGAATATCATCCCCTTTGCTGGTTACCGCTCTTTTTCCCGAGTCTATTTACAACCCCGGCGACGTAATTAGTGAGCAACGTAAAATCACATCTCCCGTTATGAGAGGAATCTGTTTTCTTTTTTTTCTTCCCTCTTCTTTCCTTTTCGAGAACGGCAGGGTCGCGCAGTTGCATATCGCGGGCGTGTTGGCCGCACGTGACGTAACATACAGCACATTACCCGGCAGCCTCGGCCGCGCGCTCGTTTGCTTGGCCGTAGAGAGGAAAGCAGGCAAGCGGGACGCGAGAATGCACCTGGCTGGCGCGGCGCGGCGTGTCCCGGCCCGGTACACAAGAGAGTGACCTGCCAACCTGCGCGTTCTCGCTCGCTCGCTCATTCGTCCTCTCTCTTTCTCTTTTTCTCTCTCTCTCTCTCTTTCGCCCGAGCGTTCGACGGAACGACCGACGGAGCGGTCGGCCTGCGTTCACCTGCGCGCAAGGTTGCTGCGGGAGAAGCATAGCGGCGGCGGCGGCGGCGGTGCGCGGTTCTTCTGAGTTCTTCGCGTGAACCGATCACGAGCGAGAACGCGACGAAACGCTCCGGCGCGGACGCGTCGTCGATCGACGCACGTTGCGACGAACGAGCGAGCGAGCGAGCGAGCGAGCGAGCAAGCGAGTGAGTGCGTGCGTATGTGCGTGCGTTCGCTGTCCAGTCAACTACGTTATTCTCCATGTTCAGCATTATCGCCGATATATCGCGGTGATCACAAGTTGAAGAACGAACGAAGAACGAACGAGCGAACTGACACACAACAGGTAGCGTACCGTGCATTCCGTCCTCGAACTTTGCGCGCAAGCGCGCGCTCTCGGAGTTCGGCTCGTTTGGACTCTCCGGTAGAATCGAAAGTGACTCTCTCGAGGCGTGCGGCTACTTCGGAACTTTTGACTTCTTGACGGAAGCGGGAGAACGAGCGTTACCAGTTTGACCTCGCATCGTGCCGTTGTACCGTGGCATCGATGGTCGTCCGTCGGACGCGCATTAGGGTATCGAAAGCAACGTCTGTGTATTGTATTTGCATACATTTGCATTTTATAGGCTAGTAATATTTAGAAGCGAATCGTACTGGAGCAGCTTTGGGTCCGTCGGGGTGACGTTCCCACGTCCAACACATCCGGACATGGTAACAGTCTTCCGGTTCTCGATCTCGCCGTGACGTGAACTCCGGATTTGCAACCTCCGGTTTTTTTCTTCTTTTTGAACTTTTTCAATAGAGGATTGACTAGGCTCTAAATCCCTTACATTCTGAGAAATTTAGTTACCTATTTAGTTGAATCAATTAATTTTTTGTTTGGACATGGGCAAATTCTTGGTTGATGTAACAAAATAATTTAATATAAAATAATTGAAGCAAAGTATTTAGTTATTATAACATTTTACTTGTTTTTGATAAATATTACACATTTAATAAAGTTGTTTATCAGAAACAAGTAAAATGTTATAATAATTAAATACTTTGCTGCAACTAAATTATTTTGTTGCATCAACCAAGAATTTGTTTGCCCATGTCCAAAAAATTAATTGATTCAAATGGGTTTCTCAGAGTGTATAGTCAGAGGCTTTTAGTGACCGTTTTCAGATTAATGTAGATTAATTTTAATCTCAGTTCAACTTACTCTTTATCTTTTTTCAATTCTACACCAAGAAAAAAAGTTGCTGTTTTAAAAAAAAATTGTTGCTTTAAAAAAAAATTAGCTGCGTTCGGCAGAGAAAACTAATCAATTAGCGCTTATAGTGATTCTTTAATATGATTGGTTCCTACGTTTAGATTCAGCGAAGAATTAAAGGCAAGAACCAATCTTTAAAAAAGATCATTAAGCGTTAACTGAATTAGTTTTCTCTGCTGAAAACGCAGCCATTAGTTGATTCAACAAATGCAGCGGTCACGGGCTGTCAAGTATTTATCAATTCAAAATAAACATTTGTTAATTCAAAAAAATAACATGTTTTAAATTACAAGATTTTGTTAACATATAAACATTCGAATTTAAATAATCATTACAAACTAAATGCATTTAGTCAAATCAACAACTTTTTTCTCAGTGTAATAATTAGAAAAAGAAGCGTAAATTGAACCGAGATTAAAGTCAATCTTACATTGAAATCAGGCCTAAGTGATATTTCACCTTTTAAAGTGAAATTCACTCTTAAGTTTTAGAGATTAGTGATACGAATGCGGACGTGAGTCTGCGAGGCGCAAATTCTGTGAGGTTGGGATGAAAAAAGGATTTAAGATGGTTTTTCAGTAAAGTGCTGAAAATTTGGGATGCCTCATTAGGGCCCATTCAAAATCACAAATATATCTATACATATTAAATATATCTAACGTAGTTTGAATAAAATATTAAAATTACGTGTACATTTTAATAAAATAATATGAAATAAACGATATTTAATGTGCAAAAATAATGAAATCAAAAGAAATTGATTTCTTTACAATTTGTTCTTGTGAAAATACGATATTTTGTGATTTTAATGTTAAATATCTTTCTAAAATGGCTGATGACCTATATATTTTGTGACCATTGCAATCGTAATTTTTTTAACAATTACAATCTCGTTTTTTAGAGAAATTTATGATAATGTTTGTATGCAGTTAGTCAAAAAAGCCAACTCTTATTTGTCACTACATGGAGAGAATTTTTCTTCAAATTTACCCTTAAAATATGATAGTTGTGATACAATACAATATTTAAAAAATGTTTACCATGCACTTCAGTAAAATTAATCAAATTTATTTTATATTTTATTGTAGTTTTATTAATGAATGAAAAAAATTTAAATACATAAAATTCTTCGAAATATAATGTCACACGACTATCATATTTTCAGGGTAAACTTTAAGAAAAAATTCTTCCCGTGTAGATTATATTTTCAACATTTTTTTCTCTTTCTTATTACATCGAATCTACCCTAAAATTTTGCACACGTCAAATTTGCACTTCAACTACATAAAAAAAAAAGATATTTCTACATGCAAAAAAATATCATTTTATTGCTAAAAAAAATAATTACTCAATTTCTTTCCTTTTAAATAATAGTCTTTAATAAAGAATATTTTTTCGATAATAATCTTAAAATATGCTTATTACAAAATTTTAGAAAAACATTATTATATATACTTAAAACAAGAATTTATTTTCTTTTGAAGAATATTATAAAATTAATTAAAGAAATAATCTTTTCATAATAAGCAAATAAAATTTGTTTTAATTTAATAAACTTTATTAAAGTATTAAATATTTATTAGAATTCAGAAGATATTTTGAATAAATTTAATGCTTGTGATGAACTTATGATAAATTTGCGGATATGTGAACTTTTGGAATATTTAAAATAAGTAATTATTACTTTCATAGAATAATTATTAGAGGAAAGCCCTCTATTGAGAGATAGGCACTTAATATGAGATAGCGGCGTTTCTGCTAAACTAATAAACGCTATTGATTTCATGAATTTATTGTTCTTGGATTGAAAACTATTTAGTAGAAAATTCATTATTAGATCATACTTGTAGTTGTTGTAAAACAAGATTTTAGAATTTGGATGTCTTCAAGTTTCATTGAGATGAACCTTTAAACTTTGTTTATTATTTAATAAATAAATATTTGGCAATAAATGTTTCATGTAATGATAGAGTAAGGTCGTACTAATAGAAAAATACGAGATATGTTGAATTGATATATTTAATTGCGGAAGTTTGATGATCGTAAAACCATAAGGCGTGGAAATCGTAATATGAGATGCCCAGGGTATTTCTAATATGAAATAACCCATGCTCTTATGTTATAGTGAAAATCGTTGCTAAAGTATAAATATTAATGTACAATAATAAAAAAAAACAACCGGAATGAACGATGCCTATTTCTGCGATGCTTGATTTCAACTACCTGAGGACGAGTTCTGGATATAATTTATTTATCGCATTCTCATTTTTCGCGCACGCTTGCTGTGCTTATTTATATTTTAGAAACATTAAATGAATGTTTTTTAATTGCAATACCGATGTATACTTTGCGTTTTACTATCGATTTCTCGGGGCATCTCATATTAGAGTACAATTTTTTGATTTTGCGATTTGCTCACTTTTTACATTTCTTTAATTTAAAAAAAAAATGGAATTTGAATTAAATTTTATATAACGTTATCTTAAAGCTTATTATTAAATTCCCTTCAAAAATGACATATTATTTTTTTAAATTCTGCCTATAGACTTCTAGCATTTATTCAAAATGAACTCGATATCTTATAGAGATCTTTCCTCTATTTTTCTGTGTGTATGTGGGAATTCGATTTACTGTAGAACTATTTTAACGGGCATGCGTTGTTGTCGAGACGCGCTCGGTATACCTTTAATTCATGCGCTGACCTTTCGATCGAGGGCACGACCGCTGTCCGCATTTTTATACAAGAGTCTGCTTTTTCTTCCCTGTTGTCTTCGAATTTTTCATATCGAGTCGCGCATAATCAACCGCGACTTATCAACGTTTGCGACGTGCTCGCCCTTATCAGTGTTGCACGACCGAATCGATTTGAAGTACGAAAAGCGATCGTTGTGGGATGTTCATGGTTGACGGTCGAATATCGGTAATGATTGCGCGATGCTCGTGCGAAAATACAATGTCAATGTCTCGATAACGGCGATGCCGTTTTTCAAGGTGGAATAAGTTCTCCTTAGAGAATCACGGATATCTCGTGAATTCCGCGTCTTTCAAAAATTTGAAGATCATACGAAAAGAATGATTTTGTTGAAATATTTTAATAAACAAATTTAAATAAACGCAAATAATTTTGTTAAATCATCAAAATAATTATGTACACTGAGAAAAATTTCCGATTGAAAATGGACGAACCAGAAAATTTTGATCAATTAAAATTCTAGTAATCTTAATTAGAATCATAACAGATTCAAATCAGAAGATTCTGATTCATTCGTTTTCAACCAGAATTCCAGAATTAATGTGATTAGATTATTTTCAGTGTATAGGAAATTCAAATAATATTGCAAAAGTTTTGATATTTTAGTAACTAGGTTGAAGGTCCTACATAATTATTTTGTTTTTCTGATATCTCGATAAGTACTGAAGAGGAGCCAATCAAATCGAGGTCAAAACTTATTGTATGTATAATATTTTGTAATTATATGCGAATATACAATAATTCACACGTTGTTAATTGCTTATAGGTAATTGCTCTTACAGGCTTTTATTCTATCTTTTACTTTATAATTAGTTCAACAAAGTTATTTTTAGATCTGGCACAATTTTAGATACTTCAGAAAAATCATTCTTTCTGTGTATCACAAGCGATGATGAGATGATTTGAAAATGTATTTTGAAATTCATAGAATGCGAGTAAGCAAAAATGTATATCGGGGACATTTTGATAAGTAAATAGACCGATATAACGCAGAATAAATATTGGTACTTTATGTATGAATCATATGATTTTAATCATATATCTTTTGATGACAGATTTATTTACAATTATAAATACGAGATACTCGTATCACAAGTGTCTGTCCAAAGTTACTTGCGTAATTACAAATTAATTTAATTTACGTGACAAGTTTATATTTCGTATAACATATAAATGCACAAGAGATTAAGTTTACATGGAAATAACGGTTTTGCTGAAGTATTTAAAAATTAAGCCAGTTACGTATCTAAAAATTATTACGTTGAACTATCAAAATAATTATGTAGGACGCATGATAATGATGCAAAGGTTTTCACATTCTAATAACCAGTTTGAACATTCAGTATAATTATTTCAATGATTCAACATAATTCTTTTCAGATCTTTATTTAACTAAATTCCTAGACACTTCAGAAAAATTGTTCTTTCCGTGTAGAATTATTCCCAGTAGCACATGTTGGTTTTATATACATTTCTTAAACGTTTATAGAACATTAGATACGTTTAGAAAACGTTATAAAACGTATATGAACTAATAGATGCTGGGACGTAAATTAAGTATTAAGAAAAGCAATTCACATGAGAAAGAAGCGCGTGTATATGCATATGACGTCTGGAGACCTCTATTTTACATATCGGACCGAAGTAAAATCGTCTATAAATCGCATAGAAATCGGAGCGGCGAAGATCGTGCGCGGACGTGTGAAAATGGACCACTCGCTTCTACATGACAGTAGCGGTCGACGGCGCGGCGCGGCGCGACGGCGGTGCAGCGTAGCGCGACGTAGCCGAGCATCGGCATGCACCTCTACCTACCTAACCGCGTAGCAACCTACGAACCGAGGAACTCGGGACCATCTCTTTCACCTCTCAAAACGGCGCCGTAGGGGGGTCGGCAAGAGATCGAGCGGCGGGGCCGGGGACGAGGGTGAGGAGTTTCTCCCTGGCAGGTGGGGACGGATCGGCAAATGCTCCAGTTTACATTTTTATCCCGCGCCCCTGCGCTTAGTTCTTCGAACACTTTGGATCGCGCAATCCGTCTCTCCTCTCACCTCGTGGCGGGATGCGACCGCGAGAAGAGCGAGGGATCGGTATCGATTGTCGAGGACGGTGTACTTTCCCGCGAGCGACAACGCGATGACTGACAGCGTTGGCCGTGTAAATTATTATCACGTACCTATCTCGTTTAAAATTTATTTGAATGGCAAATCAGAATTAAAATGTTTTGCAGAATTCCATTTTTGGTTCGCTTGCTCTTGCGTTGCGTCTTATTCTAAAACGGTCCCTGCACTGTACAAATTTAAGTGTATAAAAAGCGACTTTAATATATATATATATTAAATTATATTATATATTAAATTTTTATATTAAATATTAATTTTTATTATTAATATTAATTTTTATATTAAATATTAATTTTTATTATATTATATATTAAATTATATTATATTAATCATATATATATATATGATTAGTTTTCCGTGTAAAAATAGCATACTGTATTGTTTATAAAAAAGGATTTACACATTTAAACGTATATAGTACAATATTATTTTTTCAAAACTAAATCATATATATATATATATATATATAAATTGAACTTATTTTTTACTCAGATTTGTAGACGTTTAATATTAACGTACAATTGAGAGGATGGGCGGAATAAAACAATTCTACTTAGGCCTTTTTTTCGAAGATTAGCTTTTTTTTTATAGTATTGACCGTAATAGAGAAGTATTGTAACATGTAACTTCTTAAAGACATTATATAAATTCATTTGATATTGTATCTATTTGTATATAATAAAAAAGTAGTTATTTTAATTTTTATTAAAATCAAGATTAATTAGCTCATTTAGCCCTTTATTCCGCTCATTCCCTTCATTATTTTATACAATGGGATAAAGTGGTACATGGTACAATTCTGAACAAAAATCCAATTTGCAAAGTTTGAGTTTAGCTTTTTCCAGAGTTCGATGATTTTTTTTAATATCCTTTACATAATAAGATCAAGATTACCAAACTTCTCGAATTTGGATTCAAATCTTATTTCGTTAAAAATTATATCACTGTACACAAGTGAAAAGCATAGGCCAATATTATAAGTATAGAAATAGGAAATATTATAAGTTTTAACGTATCAAAAATAGACATCAAGTCATTTATCAGTCTGTTTTTTTTTTATTCCTGCACTAGATTGCATTAGAACTTTCTCTCTTTCGCCAAATATTAAACCTATAGATATCTAATAATTTACTTTAAAAGTATACACTAGTTCAGCTACAGAAAACAGTGTATACCAGAATACATGATTTCTGATAGAGATTGAAATCTATTTCCTTATTCCCTGTTTCTATTATCTTCATTTTTCAATTATGCAATACGCTTTATTAATATCCTCTTTAAACAATTTCAAACAAATAGTTTGGAGACTCAATATTGTCCCGAGATGATCAATAAAATATTGTGTAATATCAATTATTGTACAATAATATTGATCGGGCCGCTTTAAATTGCATCTCGGCGAAAACAGTATTCAGAATCTGTTGAAAGATCGCCGACTTCTTTCATGCGGCATTCAATTTTCAATCTTTAATTCGACATGGCTGTAATACGTTACAACGCTGCGGTGCACCGCGTTTCACGAGCGTTCGAATCGCGCTGGAATCGGCGTTTAAGGTTCGCAATATCCGGCTGAAAATCATTAATGCTAGTTTAACACGCATCGAAAAGGAGAGCCCCATCGGTTCACGTTCTCGGTTCGTAATAGCGCTCTCTCGGAACGGTAACGCGCCGTGTATTATTGTGCGATCAGCGCGGAAATATCCGAGATACGTTCTACGCTGTTCTACGCGCTCGTCTAACGGAGGCGCCGATCCGTTTTACAGAGAGAAATGGACAGGGACCATAGGGAGCAACGCGATCACGATAATCTGAGCGAGAAGGAACCGGACTGCAAAGTTGGAATGGCTTTCTGCAGCCTCTCCCACCATCGCGATCGTACGCCGGATGCCGATGCAGAGGTTCATTGCTTGTCATAACATTTCCCCTTCAATGATTACGCGGCGTGTATGAGAAAATAACAATCGGCGTTTATCGAGAAATTAGTAATTAATGTAATCATCATACAAATTGTTTATTATTTTCACGATAATTATTATTCCATGAGAAACGCTGAGAGGCATTGAGTTAGTAGTCAGTTTCTGAAGATAATTAATGATATTAATGATTTTCACATTATTTCTATGATAATCACTTATTTGTAATCAATAAACTAATAAGCCGGTTGTTATTTCTTTTATCATTATTATGGAAATAGATTAAGGAATTATTATGGAAATAGAGTAATGGGGGAGAGAAGTAATAATTTCTTTATAAAAGTCAGTTTTAAAATTCTTGTCTTGTTGCAGAGAGACATGGACATCGATCCGGCTGATCATGTCGAGAATTTGCACGACGACAAGCATGAGAAATTAGGGAGGAATTTTCATAATATAGGACATCATCCAGCCATGGTAAATATATTAATCCGCTGATAATTTTTTGTAACATTGATTTCATTAAATATCTTGAATTTGTTTTTTTGCAGAGAGATGTAGATAGGGATCAAAATCATGTTGATATGCATGACGACAAGATAGACCTTAAGATAGGAAGAGACTTTCGTAATCTCGGCCATCATCCTGGAATGGTTCATTTGCATTCTGGCATGGAACATTTGACTAATGTTGACGTTGAGGTAAATATATATATATATATATATATATATATATATATATTAGGTGTTGGAATTAATTCGTAGCGTTTTTTAATGAAAGAATGTTATTTATTTCACATGAGCATTAAAAAATTAATGAAAGTACTTCCCATCACTTGTAAAACGCTACGAATTAATTCCAACACCTAATATATATATATATATCTCCGTTATTTCACAATACATTGATTTCCTAAGTGTTCATCTTTAACTCAAATAATATTTTAACATTTTTTTATAGGTGAAATTAGCGAGGGACGTTCGCGGCTCATTAGGCTTAGGATTGTCCTTAGAACTTTGTGTAGTTTGTGGGGACAGAGCTAGTGGCAGGCATTATGGAGCAATTAGCTGCGAGGGTTGCAAAGGTTTTTTTAAGCGCAGCATCCGCAAGCAGCTGGGCTACCAATGTAGAGGAACCAAAAGTTGCGAAGTTACCAAACATCACAGAAATCGTTGTCAGTATTGCAGACTTCAGAAGTGCTTGGCGATGGGCATGAGAAGCGACTGTAAGTGATTAATTATCATGTTCTTTTTTATTGAATATCCTTCTCTAATTGCTATACCATATCCTGTTTCTTTCACTCTTTAGCTCTTTAATCAACTTCTTATCAATCTCTAACCAATTCATATCGTTGTGTTAATAAAAAAGTGATCTCAAAATTAACTACTTTTCAATAGACTAATTTTAAATTCTGAATTAAAACAACATTTTAATTAGTATAATGAATACGCATAACTTTATTTTCTTTCCATGTTATATTTTCAATATTATATATATTCTTTAGAATTAGTTATGAGTGTTGAAGAATATATATAATTTAAAGTATAACACGGAAAGGAAATGAAATTATGCATATTCACTTAATGCGTATTCATCTTAATTTATATATATATATTTATTTATTTATTTACATATATAAAAGATCGAGTGAAGATCGAGATCGAATCTAGGACTTGTTACGATGTTGCAGCTGTACAACATGAGAGAAAACCAGTATTGGGTGATTCGGCTGGGACAAAAGTTGGCAATCGTAACCCTAGGGTAAAACCTGAGCCGCAACAGCCTGCGCCCGAGGCACTACCGACTTGGGAACAACCCGAGAGCCCTAGCATGGAAGACCAAAGCAGCGATAGTGACGCTCTCAGCGATGCTTTGACCTTAGCTCGTGAGCGTTTACTCCTTTCTCATGCGTTAGCAGATAGTATGGCTAAAATCATTAGTGATGTAAGTTACGATTGTTATCTCATTGTATTATTTCTATAGATAGGCCGTTAATGTATCGCGATATCTCCTTGTAGAATGTTAATGGCTCGAGCGAACCAGAAGAAGAATGGACCGGCCAATTAATCTCTGAGCGAAATACGTTGTTTGAATTGAGGGCGCCTAGCCCAGCACCTGTGTATTTGTCTATTCACTACATATGTGAAAGTGCAGCTAGATTATTATTTTTGTCTGTACATTGGGCACGAGGAATTCCAGCATTTCAAGCTTTGCCGTAAGTATGATGTAATTTATAGAAATAGTACGTCTACCTCTTGATCATATTAATGATAAAGTCATAATGTTTAAGATAAATGTTTTACGTTTTAGATCTGACGTTCAAACTACTTTAGTTAGAAGTTCCTGGGGACAATTGTTCACATTAGGTCTGGCACAATGTGCATATACCTTGTCACTTCCTAGTATTTTGACATCGATAATTAATCACTTACAAGCTAGTATCGCACAAGAGAAAGTCACCGCTGGCAAAGTAAAATGCGTTACAGAACATATATGGAGACTACAGGATTGTGTAAATTCACTGCACAAGCTACAAGTGGATTCTGTTGAATACGCATATCTTAAAGCTTTAACGCTTTTTAGTGCTGGTAAGTGAATGTAAATGACAAACAATGAAGTTTATCTATTTATCATGAATATCAGAGTGAGACATTTATTGTTATTTTTTAGATAATGTCTTAGCAGGCATTTGGCATAAGAAAGTTGAAGTCTTGCAGGAAGCAGCATGGACGGAGCTGCAGCAACGTGTAGGCTCCGATAGATTACCTCGCCTTCTGTTGAGGCTAGCACCTCTCCGCTCGATTAATCCTAGAGTTCTGGAGGACCTCTTCTTCTCGGGTCTTATTGGTCGAGTAAGCGTAGCTAGCGTCGTGCCTTATATTCTTACCATGCAAGATTATAAAACTGAACCAGAAAGTCATGCAGGGTGACGAATATTGTCAGTGCAATATAAATCGTGACCTAAAAGAGTGATATAAACGTAAATGTTGGATGCCTCGTTTTTGTACAACGAAAATGTTTACTCAAACGCGAACGTTGACATAATTTTTATTTTCGCATTTCCCTTTTTCTTTTCAAATATTTGCATAAGAATATGACGCAATAATGAGGCGCACATAAATTTGAATTAATTATAAATGCATGTATTACTGTAATAATAGTAATTGTACATATATATCTATATCTAGATATATGTACATATTTTTATGTTTAGATCATAAATATATATTGTATTAAGATGGTAAACTTAATTCCTGCCGCTCGCTATTAGAGGAGACTATCCTAACGCTGGCCAGTTTCGATCGCGGCGAGTGAAGCCGCATGACTTTTGTAGTTTAGACATTACTGAAAATAATTTAGTCCTCACAGGTTAAATTTCTTGACACCAAAGAGATTTTCCAATTGATCGAAAATGAATCGCGATAAGCTGTTTTTCCAACATTTGCTTCTTCACTACTTCGACCTTAAGAAAACAGCTAAAACGCATCGCTTATTATATGGTGATGAAACTCCATTGGAAAAAACATGTAGAGTGATTTGAACGCTTTCGAAACGATGATTTTGACGTGAGAGATAAAGAACGTTCCGGACAGCCGAAAAATTTTGAAGATTTCGAGCTGTAAGAATTGTTCGATGAGAATTTAGTTCAAACGCTTTTAGAGTTGTTGAAAGCGTTAAATATTACTCCAATGGCCGAAAAATTTTGGAGACGAAAAAATAGGAATTAAGTTTACTATCTAATATACAGAATGTTTCATGAATATATGTCAATATTTTAGAAGATAAATCTATATACTAAAATAAGTAAAAAAATGTCACATAAACATATATAATGATTAAAATGAACTCTATATTTAAAATAATAATAATAAATAAATTTCAAGGCTAATGAGAGTCATTGTGGAAGAGATTGCGCACAATATGACTACAAAATGAGTTGAAACGTTCAAGATTTAAAAAAAAAGATATCATTGTTATAAAGAAGATATCATTGTTATAAAGAAATAATTTTACTTATCAATAACTGCGCAATCCCTTCTGCGTTGACTCTCATTAGCCTAGAAATTTATTTATTATGATTATGATTATGAAATTTATTTATTATGATTATAATATAAACATATATTATGAATATAAACATATATCCTACATAGGCATTTCCTTTTATTAACGTGATTATACATCCTACATATCTTAGTTTTCAAGTTATGAATGATTAAGGAAAATATTTGCAATGCCCTTGTGCGTTAACATACGTTACTTGCACAGTAAGCGGCAGGAACCAAACTGAAAATCGGCCGAAATGTACAAGCAAATCCCAGTACTGTCCTAAAGTATTGACATGCATTTATGAAACACTCTGTATATTATAGCGCAACATCTGATTGTTTATAATATTGACTTTGTACCCAGCAATTTTTTATTTATTATATAGTAAATGAACATTATACAAAACTTTCCCTAAATGTGGCAACTCAACACTTTAAATTATAATTTCAAATAAGAGCGTAAATAACATTGCTCGTTGAAATGAACAATCTGTAAAGTGATAATAAGAGAATATTGAAATTATAATATTTATATATGTATATATACACAATTAAAGTTAAAAATACAACAATTATAGTTGCATTTTTAAATATTACTGACAAAATGCAATATCTCGAAAATGGGCTTCTCCAATCTGTGATATAATTTCACAGGAAAGTTTTGTATCGGCACATTACTTACACAAAACGTAGAAGGCAATATGATTTATAATGTGTTATAAACAATTAAATAATTTGTAAAAATATTTACAAGAAAAGTATATTTGTATATTGAGGTGGTTCTTTAGTAAAGTACCAAAAATTTGGAGTGCCTCATCAGGGCCCACTCAAAATTACAAATATCTGGATAATTTGGATAAAATATTAAAACTACGTGTATCTTAATGAAATAGTATGGAACATACGATAGTAAATCAAGAGTTGCATCTTTATTGAATGAAAATAAGATAAGATTATGTTTATTTTTCAAGGTTAAAGGATCTCACCAAAAAAAACATACGGAAATTGGATTCCGATTACTTTGGCTGAATTTGTAATATGTTCTGATCGTCCTGATCAAAAGTCATGGTGACGAAGTAAAATAATAAACAGTTTTTGAGTTATTATGTATCAAACTCTGCCAAAATCGCTGTGCGATAAGATCTTTTATGCAAGTTTATGCATGTAAATATCTTTCCAGAATGGCTGTTGACCTATTACTTTTTATGACCATTAAAATCGTAATTTTTTAAACCATTGAGCGTCTACAATAAACAGTAGCAGTACAGGCTGTAGATACGTCGGGAGTAAGGTGATTTTCCGACCCAGAAATGATTGACATCGATAAACATCAAATTGATGTTGATTTAACGTCGTTCGACGTTTCTGGTTGGATCAGCTTACTCCCGATGTATATCTACAGCCTCTACTACTACTGTTCATTGTAGATGACGCTTTCTCGTTTTTGAGAAAAGTCTATGATAAGATTTGTATGCAGTTAGTCGAAGAATCGTCTGCGAGAGACTTATCTGTCACTAAGTTATACGTGACAGGTTACAACTTTTTTTTCTCTTTTATTTCATTGTTAATCTTCTATAGAATTTTGCACACGTTAATTTCGATACTTCCACTTCATTTTATAAAAAAATTAGACATTTCTATGGTAACTCGATTTACTAAAGAACCACCTTAACGAAATTACACTTATTATACTTCATTCAAAAGTTATAACCGAAAAAAGAAAATTTGATTGATTACGCCTTAAGAAGGTTGTAAGGGCATAAAATACATAAATATTTACGCTTTAAACAAAAACTACGTACATATGAAAGTTGTGTTTATAACATTTCGTTTTTATTGAGTAACAATTTTTATAGATTATTTTATTTGTTATTTTTACTGTTGAACAAAATGAACAAAAATTTAGCATGGCAAACAGTGCACTGGTCTACCATGTCAGAGGTCCCGGATTCGATCCCAGTAGAAACCGAAATATTTACGCTTGTTTCTGCTCTTGGAAAAAGTCGGCAATCTCCCGGGAGTATCCTTGCTCACAAAAACACCTCGAAAAATCCGCTGTTCGGAACCGATTAAAGCTATAGGTTCCACATGCTCATGGCAATTGGATAATCAGCATGCGTATAAGTATATGAGAGAGATGTAACACAGGTTAGAGGCTTAATGTAAAAAGAAACAAAAATTTTAAAAATGATAAAAATCTAAATTTTTTGGTATAAGTACTTTTAAAAATGATTTATTGCAAAGTTTCATTCAGATTTACCAATTGATTTTTTCATAACGAATAAATATTTTGTTTATTTACTGAACAACTAATGTCTGCATCTCAATGTAACTTTTTATAAATATTCTTGAATTCATAAAGAAGTTATATTAAAAAATTGAGATTTTTATCATTATTTTATAATATATTTCCATGTATTATAGTACAAATTTAAAAAATATTACTTTTTATTGAAATAATTTGATCTAAATAAACTATCTCTAATTTTATATTATTTTTAAATGCAATTTAGAATAATCCGTTAATAATTTTTTAAATTATTAACATATTGCATTTGCCTTACAACCTCCTTAAATATATTTGGTTGCTGATAAAAAAATAGATATCGAACATTTTTATCCTCTCTATAAAAACGCAAGTTTCATTAAAATCAAAGAGGTATATCTGGAAGGTTTCTTTCTTAGCCTATTCTACATGTATAAAGAAAAAACAGGGTTATTTTGAAATGATAAGAGTTTGAATATATGATGCGAGTTGAAAGTAGAAAAAATTTAATTGTTGTTTGTTTATCGAAATATTAATATAACATAACACATGATTCAGATTTCCTATAATATAAAAAGAGAAGTCATGTCATATTTTTGCTTCCAATATACAAATCAAAATTTTTGTGCACAAATTACCTATTACTTGTTCGGAGTGGACAATAAAATCATATTTTTTGTAAGAAAAAAGCGTAGATACTTAACATAGTTTAGACATATATATATATGATTGTACATGAGTTACTTAATTAAAAATGTAAATTTCCTATTGTTGATATATTGTAATTATATATCGTAAAATTAATAAGGTAATTACACATAAAGTACTTTATACATATTTTAATGGTTCTGGAGACGTATAAGATATATATACATATATATATATATATATATATATATATATATATATAATAACGTTAGTATTTTTAAGTTATATTATACTCGATATTCCGATTAATTAACAAATCGATCGAAAGCAATCTCATCATTAAAAAAAATTCTTTAAAAAATCTTTAAGAAATTTAAAAGATATTCTTTTAAATTTATTTATTTTTATTCTTTTTTAAGAAATTTTTAAGAACATTACTTTATTATTTTTTTATAATTGAATTTCTTTTGCAAAAATTTATCAATTTGTAATAATATCAAAACAGCACAATTAGTTTCTCAATTGAAATCTTTAATATGACATTACAGTTTGATAAGAATTAGATAATATTAATAGTGTTGAAGTTTCAAATTATCTGAAGAAGATATACTTCTTCGTAATATTGATAATGACATATTATTATTGTGATCATTAAAACAATGTTTAATAGTCAGATACAATTTAATTTTTGATATATTTATTGACGGGGTGATATTAATATTTTTATTAAATAATATAGATTCTCTGAAACTTGATTTGTCGTAGCTTGATAGTTTCTAAACTCGTGGATTATCTTCGGAATTTAAATGCTTTTTGCGTTTCACTGTATTTTGCTGTTAATGCTTGTATGTTAGATACTCGAATTGAGAATTACAAAATCACCGCAACAGCATTTAAATTTCGGATCTTTAAAAGAGACAATACGTTGAGACATAATATTCTGCGGTTGCATTACAAAGGAAATTGTACATACGCGTGTAAGAATGTGCCTACATAAGAAAGATATTTATATGGACGTTAAGAATTTTGTAATTATTGTTATATACGTGATGGAATATAACTAAAAGATCAGAGATACCTGAAAATTCGTTGCAACGCAACTGTGCTAAATGAGGAACGATATGTATATATACTTAACAAACATATATGTATTTAAATGCGTCGAGAAATAACATATATTTACAATATGAAATAAATAATATTAAAGGACAGCTATATATATATATATATATATATATATATATATATATATATATATATGTATGTATAAATGCAGCTTTTATATCTTTATTCCTTGATCCTAAATTATTCAAAATTCATTGCAATGTGTTTTATTGTCCAAAATCCATCCATTGGTTTTCTGTTTCTGCACTAGAATTCTTTCTCGCTTTCGACAAATATCAAACATATACCTATCTCACTTTAAATTTCAAAAATGTACAGTTCAGCCACAAAAAACAGACCTCATGTGTTTCTACAAAAAGAAGTTAGAAATGGAGATATTTCAGGTCATTCCAGAAACATTCATTATTCAAATTTATCAATATTTTTGTTTTCTGATTCTTTTTTTCTGTAAAATGTTATAGAAATTAATTACTAAAGCATTTTTATAGTTTTATTGTTGAAGTAAAAGTGAAACTTAGTAGTGTTGATTTTGCATAATAATTTGATAAAATCCAGTGTTTTCAAGAGTCAATACCCCTTGTGACAGTTGTGTGGCTCGGCGAAAGGATTAAACTTTCTAGAGAAAGCGCGGTTCCGCGAACAGCGTTTGCGTGACGCTTGTGTGACGTCAGCCAGTATTCAGCTCGAGATACGGCCTCGAGTCATAATTAGGAATGAGAAAGATATTTGCAAGATGAAATTAAAATTAAGATTAGAAGTAAAGAGAATTACATTCAAAGTTGTGAAG
The DNA here is from genome assembly GCF_024713525.1 of Acromyrmex echinatior. Taxonomy (NCBI): domain Eukaryota; kingdom Metazoa; phylum Arthropoda; class Insecta; order Hymenoptera; family Formicidae; genus Acromyrmex; species Acromyrmex echinatior. The sequence goes on along the minus strand of NC_141857.1, from coordinate 811,622 downwards.
TTGAAGACAAAGCCGATCATTGAAGAATTTTGTTCTTTTTTCTCTCTTTGAAGGATCCATGTTAGATCCTTCAAGATCTAAAGAGATTTTTATAGTCGATCTTATGTCTAACATCATTTTAAGAGACTCTTAAGTATGATTTCAAGATATATTATTATATATATGGTCATTTCATTCGCTGAATAGAATCTTAATGTTACTCAAGATCAAGATAATGTAAGATCAAACCATGAATACCGCTTTTAGGATGACTGACCATTTCAACCAAACATCTATTTAACTTTATATACATATATTATATCGGCGATTAATTCAACTAGCAGAATTAAAGTAAAATTTCAATAATAAATTTGTTATCTAATCCTTCCTTTTATATATCAAACAATTAATTACCAAAATTAATAATTTTATTTATGTTAATAAAATAAAAGTTACATTCATGATGAAATGGTAAAAATATTATTTGACAAATTAATCAAACTGTAATTTATTTGTTATTTATTGTATAATTTAATCCTTTTATGTAGCAAACAAAAAATTAACAATTTTATTAGCAAAATGATACAGATATTACTTGACAATTGACGATTAATTTTTTTAATCGGTAGAATTGTTTAGTATGCATTTTCGTTACCTATCTAATCTTTCTTTTTTTCTATCGAATAATAAAAAATTAAAAGATGATAAAAGATGATAAAAGAAGATGATAGAAGAATTATTTAACAAGTTAATAACCAATTTATAATTAAATCAGCAAAATTTAGAGCAAAATTTTATATAATTTACATTAATCTAAGTTTTTTCCTCTAAGCTAAATAACAAAAAAAAATAACGATTCTATTAAAAAAATAATATGGATGTTATTTGATAGTTTAAATATCAACTAAATTAATCAGAGTTAAAAGTCCTTTATTAGCGTTCACCTTTATTAGCGTTTTTCATTGGCAGAATTGGTGCACATTCAGTGCACAAAACTGATATACATTACTCATCTAATTTGAATGTAAAAGTAGGATATTTCAACTAATAAAATACCCAATGTATACTTTATTAAATAGCACGATAAAATGTATTGAGGATTTCGCAGTTTAATTCATTTTTATATATTTTTTAAACATACATTTTGTCATCTTTATGTCGATTTGTGTACAGTTTTAAAGTGCGCTAAATATGCGCACTAGGATAACAGTCCCTATTATTATGTTTGTCTCTATTAATGTGCGTTTGTATTTCAATGAGTCATAAAGAAAATTAGCACGAATAAGAAAAAATGTTTTTTGTTAAGTTAAATTATTAAAGTATACACGATACCCCAAAGTAATATTTTATTTTTTAATTATTAAAGTACAATATTTAAAAAATTTTTCGAAAGATATGAGGAATTAAATTTATGTGAATTCAGTAATACGTACTGCAAGATTTTAAGCTTATCCCTATTAGTGTGCCCTATATTGGAGCTGAGAACATTAATGTTCATTAAAATAAGTATAATTGAAATAATAATTTATGTAATATTTACTTAAACAATTAGCTTAAATTTATTATTTATTTTGACAATTATATGTTAAAATGAGTCAAATGTGGATAGGCACACAAATTAATTGGGGGCACATTTTAATAGAGCCATTTGGAGAACTCATTTAAAACATAATTTTTATGAAAAACATTATAAAGCATTAACATTTTTTAAATTAAAGAAATATTATAAAAAAAAGAAATAATTGAAAAACCGATATTGATTGCAAGCAGATAAAATTAAAGCTACAATATTTAATAATAATTAATTCAGTAATAAGCAAATTGGCTAAAAGGTATATTAAAATAGGGACAGTTATCCTATAATTCTGCCAATGAAAAACGCTATTAATTTGCTATTCTGAGAGCGCGGCCCTACGCAGGCAAATGAGTCACGGCGCAAGACCGCCGCGAGATCCGATATTCACCGCCAGTACTCAAACTCTATAGTATACAATATTACACGCACTATAGTTAATATTTTCAGTACTAGCAATGAGAATATTAGAGCTGCGTTCGCTTTGTCGCACATAACGCTTGTGAGCATCAATTGTCCTTGTTTAATATTTACTAAACAACAAGGATGAAACGACGCTTAAAGCATTGTGAACGCCAAAGCGAACAAAGCCTAGAAGCAGCAACTGTTGAGACGTTCACCGCCGCCAGTGTGCGCCAGTGTAACGCACCGATGTAGATGCGAGGCGTTTTTTCCGCCGACCTCCGCCGACCTCCGCAAACCTCCGCATCCCGTCCGCGTACGAGCAAGCGCTTGCGTATCGAGACATCGAGATCGCGTGCTGTTCCGCGGTGGTTGCGCGATCCGACCCGACCCGAGCCGAGCACGACGGAACGATAGCACTGATCGCAGTTCGCTGAGTTCGCAGTCGCTCGTCCAGCTCGGTCGGTTGCTCAACGTCGCGCAATCCGACGGCGTCCGTCCTCGCGCGAGCGTTTGTAGCGTACCGGCGACGAGTGATGTACAAAAGACCGGTCGACTCGGCGCACCTTCCTGGAAATTCTTCCTCCGTCAAAAAATCCGTTCCGTTCTTCACCGTGATTTTGCCAAGTTCCCAATTGTAGTGCAGTTTTTCTTCGGGACGCGATTATTTTCCATTGTGTGAGCGCGATCGGTGCGGTGAATCGCCGCGCGGTTTTTTCGACTTCGATCGACGCTACGCGTGAACGATGCCGGCGAGGGCAGCTCGGTCCGCATCGCGTGATTAATAACCGTAACGGGAATTTTTAAGCCGCGACGAGAGAGGTGCACGTTGTTGTTGGGTATGTAATACTCGTTCTTTGACTCCATGTTGTTTTGACAGCTCGAACCGATCGGATCCCTAGGTTCGTTCTCGCGCTCGAATACTCTCCTCGAATATATGTATGTACATATATATAAATACTAAGTGAATGTTCGTGTTCAAACTGTTATGTGTCATTTATTTTTACCGCTACATTTATTTATATTTAAATGCGAGGGGAGAATGACTTTGAGCGCGCTACTCGAGATGATACAGTGATGCAGCGTTTGAATGAATCATCTGTTTTTAAAACCTACTATCCTGACAATTCCATCCTCTCGTAAAACAAAGGTAGTAGAAATAGGTTGAGAAACGCGATTTTTTAATATTTTTATTGTTTACTTTTTATTTGCCTGATTTTTACTAATACTTATTATATCGACATATTAAAGATATTAGATACAAATGTATAAATATTAAAAATAATTACAAATATTCTTATTACGATATATATATAAAAGTATTTATTTTATTTAAAAAAAAAACGAAACTGGATGTGTTTTTGGATGCGATTCATTTAATGCATGATGCGCATTACGTATCACATTTTATCTTTGAAGTAGAGATAAAAAAGCAGGTTTTTCTGATTTCGTAAGAAAATATCAAATAAAAAACGGATTTCTTACGTAAAAAACGATTTTTTATCCAAAACGATGTAGAATTCATGAAAAATAGATAGAATTTATATTAAATATATTGGAAAAGATATAGAATTTATTTTTCTTGGTATGGTTAAAATGTTCGATATCTCCATGTTATTTCGATATTATTTAATATTTTTTTTTTTATAATTTCAATCAAGGTGGAAACATCTTTGTGTTGTTGCGGTGCCTAATGAATTGATATTCTTTATCGACAATGGTCTAAAGTCTAAATACATTATCGCTTATAATTATTTAGATGGCAGATATTTTTACATTTTACTCTGATTTTAAAAGCTAAATAGGAAATGGCCCATATTATTGTTAACAGATAATATTTTATTAGTTAACACAGATTATACATAGTTTATAACTGACATTGTTTTTTATGTATATTACTGTAGTTATATATAATTGTAAGAATTTTAAATTTTATTATTGATGCAAAATCCTAACATAATATCGATTCAAGAATAATTGGGGAAAATTCGATAAATTGTTTTACTAATTTATATTTTAGAATATGTCACAATTACAATAAATTACAACAAAAGCAGCATCAATTATTTTAATAAAATTTTTTTGTGTAAAACAGTACGAGAGAGAGAGAGAGAGAGAGAGAGAGAGAGAGAGAGAGAGAGAGAGAGAGAAACATTTACTTCATTTTAAAAATTGGAGTACAATATAAAATATCGTCTGAATAATTGTGAACGATAGTTATATCTATGATCACTGCAACTTATTGTTAATCATTATACTACATTTTTCTTTTGTAGTTATCTTTTCACAGAAATATTTTGGATAAATGCAAAAATTAAATTCTAGAACGGTAGTACAGCGTTAAAACCATTAAACGCTTCAAAAATATATAGTCGAATAAAAAAACTTACAGGAACTAAGGAAAAACAACTGTTTTTTTACTAAATTTTTTTTATTCAAGACTTAGGTTTTTTAATTATTTTTATCCCTACTTTGGACATTCGATCTTTACTCTTCACTCATTTTATTTTTGTTATTTACTGAATGTTAATATTAGTACCAATATAAGTACTAATGTTTTGTACTCATTGAAAGAATTAAAGGAATAAATTATTATGAAAATAAAGAGAGTGATAAAAAATTAAATATTTCATTACTATAAAAAACATATTGAAAAATAAACAATCAGAAATCTTATTCAGAATCTTATCTTTTACACAAAAAATATATTAATCTAAAAAATAGAAACGATCAAAAATGATTATTTTATACTTCTATCTTCTGTCAATAAATAAGAATAAAATGATACATTATACGCATCATGCGTAAAATAGAACGCATCCTTTATCACTTATTTGCATGATTGAGCTTTTATTAAAAATATTTGTTTTATTTGAAAGGATAAAAAAATGTACTCGTCATATTTTTCTTCAATTTTTCAAAATCTCTGCATGTTACATATTTATCGCGAAATAGCATAGTAAAAAATATATTTAAACGTTTGCGAAACAGAGAGACGTGTTCGAGGAGTGACGCTTTTGTGCTATAAAATATCATTTAATTGTTAAATATATTGAACAAGCATCTAGAAATTGAAATACCAGAGTAAGAAGGATTTAAGGGCGGTGTGTATTCATCGTCCATTCTTATTTTAAGACCATCTTAAGTAATGTCTTAAGATGCTAATACAATTCTCAGTACGATTGGTTCATAACATCTTAAGACTGTACTTAAGATGGTCTTAAATATAAGAACCATCTATAAATACCAGTCTAAATTGAGGTTAATGTTATCCATGACTGCATGTTAAGGGCTTTATTGTTATTCTTCTGCAATTACCATCGATGTTAACAGGGCATGTGGCTTTTGATTTTATTTTCTCCTACATCAAACATCAAACATAACTGCCATCGCTGCTTGTAATATCCTATCTGTATATATGATGCGCGATTCTCATGTTGGGCAAACAAAGTTCCAAGGCAACATCATATTCCGCAACAATCGCGTGACGAGAAACAGAGAGAGAGAAGAGAGTGTATATGTGTATATGTGTCCTTTGTCTGCGCGTTGTGTCTCACCCGTTTCGAGCCCTTTGATCGATAAACCTTATCCCTTCGTTTTTTGAATCAATCTCGAATTAATCTCGTCAAATATTAATGCCATTTTCAATATGAATTAATTTTAATCTCGGTTTAACGTTAGAAAGCAAGTGATTTTTATTCAGTAATACTCGTTTCTACAAAAAAAATGTAATTTAATTTCAATTTTTATTCAATTAACTCTTTATTTTTTTCTGTTCTAAAAATTGAAAAAAGATGAAGAGTAAGTTGAATCGAAATTTATATCGAAATTATAAAAGAATCAAGCGAATAAATTATTATTAAAATAGACAAAGTGATAGGGAATAATATTTCATTATTATAAAATACGTAATTATTGAATAGTAAAAAATTTCAAAATCTTATTTTTTACACAAGAAATATAATTCTAATATAAATAATAGAGAAACATTTAAGTTAAAAAATGATTTGGTACTTCTCTCTTTGTTAACATACTTTTAATCTTTCTCTCTAATTCTAAGAATTGGAAAAAGATAAAGAATGAGTTAAATTGAAGTTAATCTTCATTGATAGAAATAGACATGCAATTACGTCGAGTCTGTCTTTTTTTTGCGTTTTTGTTTTCATTCATCTTTTTCCTCAAGAAAGACGCATGAAGAAAACTCGTCCACGGCACGCAATATAATTTTCTGTGATAAGATGTATGCGAATGTTTATAAAGGCTTAGATTGAAATATTGGGATTGAATTTATCGATTCGAGGGTCTAGAAACATCTTACGCTAATTAAAAGTGGCTATTTATGTGGCGCGATTATATGCAAATACTTCTAAGCTACCGTTCAGCGCTTCGCTTTTCTCTTCATCGCCTGCGAATGCGCTCATTGACACAACAGCGTGGATTCATTGCGAGAGAAATGTATGAATGGAAAACGCGCGCGATTAAGTCGTCACTTTCAGTCCTGTCATCTTCGGAGTGAGTATGCGAATTTAAGGATGTTCTCAGAATTTTTCAAATGAAGCGACGATACTTTAACGTGAAGCTGAAACTTCTAACAGAAAACGCTCGGCTCGTATTTTTGCTCTTTTTCATTTTTCAAATTTTAATTATTTTTTTAAGTGTTACTTTTTGTCCCAATTAAATCCTTAGTACATACTGTGATTTCCTTCTCTCTAGATCTTTTGGGGTGGAATCTCACTCTAAAGAAAATTGAGTCAATCTTGAACAAGAGTAGCTCAATTTTCAATCTAAGAGTGAGATTTTACTCTTTAGAGTGAGATTCACTCTAAAAGTTTTAGAGAGAAGGATTCAATTATTTTTCAAGTGTTACTTTTAATTCCAAACTTAAGTTATTTTATGAAAGTATGTTCTCTAAATCTGAATCAGTAGCTAATCACTGATATCAGTGCCAAGTATGCTACTGATAATCAGTGAATTAAAGATGTGAGATCCTTTAACTTAGCTAATCTTTATTATATGATTTAACCTTGTTTTAGTGCTCAAATTTAATGAATGTGGTATTGGAAGATTGAAATTAACGTGCAAATATCAGTATTTTAGTTATATAATACTCAAATATGCTTCTTTTTTTAATTGAACTTCACTGATTATTAGTGCAAAGTATGCCACTGGCTAATTAGTGACTATCCACTGATTTAAATTCAGAGAATGACACAATAAGTTATATCTATTAATTAACAATTAAAAATTATCGAGGCTTTTCCAAATTAGCGAGCGCTAAGAAACGTTGAAACTTAAAACCTTCAAGTCCCGGATGTGTGTTTCCGAAGGCGCAACGAAACGCCGGAAGTAGTACGGTGGACTTACGATCATTGGTGTGGAATATTCGTTAGCTTCCGGGAAACACCGCGTTCACTTCGTCAAATCCGACTCACGATTGCTTTTATGTTGAACTTTCGTATGCGGGTGCGATTTAATTTTATCATTTAGTCTCTTTATCTTCAGTTTTCAGCTGGCCCGATTATCTCTTGGCTTGAATAAAAAAAAAAGCGCAAATCGAAAAAGCAAAGACGAAACGAGACCGGGGCGGACTAAACTTATCTCTTTCTTCTACCGGGTGGGATAAATCTCGGTATAAGGCTCTAGAAGCTAGGACCCTCTCTTCCGTAACGACACCGCACGCCGTGTGGTAAACCACTCCAAACTCGTCGTTCCACCTGGGAGATCGTCCCCTGGGAGCCCTGTACCTTGGCTTTTATCGACACGGGGCGGGTGGTGATGCTTTTGTCTTCCCGACGAATTCGGGACTTATAGCTGTGCGAAAATCGAGAGCTACATCGATGCCGAAGTCGGAGTGGAGATTTTGGAGGTCTCTTTTATCTTTATTTCCTACATGAGTGAAAGAGAGAGAGAGAGAGAGAGAGAGAGAGAGAGAGAGAGAGAATGAGAGAAAGAGAAGAGTCCTAAAAGACTTTATTTATGCATACAATTACATTACACGTCCTCCTATAGTACGAGGATCGGAAGAGGGTTGGTTGCACCAACGTCAATTGGCTATTTAATTGGTTGGATTTTCCCAATTTATTTGTATCCCAAGTTATTTAGAACAACGTATTTCCCTCTCACAGATTAATCATCAATTAATATGGAAATTTTTAACGTACATGTTTCTCAGAGACCAGAGGATTTTGAATTAAATCGCGTTGAATTAATTTGCTAAAAGTTTAAACATAATTGAAAATTAAGATATGTTCTTTCAATTTAGAAAAATGATTTTCATTGACATATAGAACTTGAGTTTAAACTTTCTGAACTTCCAGCTTTTTAGATTTTCTTTGATCTGAATTAACAAGATTGCCCTTTCCCTAAATTCTTTAGAATGGAATCTGATTCCGAAGAGTGAAAATTGAGCTTGTTTTGAAAAAGAGTGATTCAATTTTCGATCCAAGAGTGAGATTTCATTCTTTAGAGTGAGACTCACTCTAAAAATTTTAGAGAATTGTTTTATCGGAGAATCGATCTTGAAAAAATTTAGCCAGTCGACGTTTAATTAACCAAGATTGTTGGTGCAACTCTCCCGTAAACATCTCGTCAATACATGGACGATGCTGTCGTATTTTACGATAATCATGCGACTTTTTTCGCAATAACAGGGGGTCGATTGTGTATCTTGAAAACGTCTCAAAAAGAGTGACTCAATTCTCAATCTTTAAAAGCGAAATTCACTCTAAAAGTTTTAGAGAGTAATGAATTTGCTCACTTTTGTCATTTTCACCTCGTTTCAAGACACAATTGGTCCCCAGATTGCGCCATCGTGATTAATCTAATGCTGCGCTGATCGAATCTGTTGCTCCATTAACTTTTCGCTCGGGATAATCAGAATCTAAGAATTCTGTCGATGTCGATGCATATTTACGTAAAGCGGACTATAAATTATAAATATCTTTGATATCTGCAATTCTAATTTAATAAATTGCGCTATTCACTTTATCGAAGGCTGATCTGTGACGACTGCCTCTGGGAAATACCTCTAATGAGCGCTGTATGTAATCTTCGAATACCAAGCGATATAGTGACGGTCTAATTAACCCTCACCATGAAAGTAATTACTTGTATTAAAACATATATAAACAGTTCAGAACTATTCATTTACGTTAGCCTGAATTATCGGTTTTAGTGAGAGTTAACGAGTCCATCGATCGCTGGCGTTTTTCATCTTATTATGCAATACTTACGTCACACGCCCTTTTCGACAGTAAGCGATGGTTACTAACGTGATATTAATTTAATATTAACAGTTCATTGCGATTAACGCAAGCATCTCTTAATAAATTGTGTAACTCGTAACTACTTTCCAAAGTAGATATTTCTATAGGTTTTTTTAGATAATTTGTTTCCCATAGCAAGTATCTTTATGTTGGCTAGTTTACTGTATTTATTTCGATAGGCCAAAAGTTTAGAAATACTTTTTAAAAATTGACAATTTTGCAATTAATTATTCAAATATCCAACAATTTTTAACAATAATTCATTAGATCCAATAACTGTTATTAGATCTGAAGAATAATTATTAAAAAAGTACATTGTTATAGATATTTAAATAAGTAATTCTAAAAATGTCAATTTTTTAAAAGTATTTCCAAATTTTTGGCCTAAAGTATATATCGCTAATAATTCTTTTATTTTAATTATCGAATTACTTTTTTATTTTACGCTCTAATACTGCCTTTTACATACCGATGAATGAAATAACGGCGATTGCGAGATGTCTATGTATTATTGCCGATGCAATTCTGACGTAGAAATACACGCATGCAATTTTTCTTCCGATTGCGACTGGAAAAATCGCGATGTACTGCATTGCGGTGTATACATAATACAGGTTGCACCGCGAACGAGAGTAGTACGCGCCGTATAAGTAAGACTGTGTGGGTAGAGCACACGTATATGTGTGCGTATGTATGTGAAATAACATGAATCTTGCACATTCTTCGAGGACGGTTACGCAAACGGTTTCCATTGAAACGGCACTTGGTTGACACAGTGAACGAATATTTAACGAATACAAATATCATTGACAATTAATTTTTGCAGATCCTTCAACGTCGCACGGTTCTCCCATCGCTAAACTTTCTGCTCTTAAATATCATTCTCCAGTTTTATCTCGCTAACGCGAACGGTTTTCCCTCGAGGAAGGATTAAATGTGAACTGAACAACTGTAATAAGTAATAAGTTATAATGCATTGTAATGTAATGCAATGAGTCAGTATGCACCAGGGAAAGAACGATATTTTGCTGAAGTATTAAAAAAATTTAATTAGATATAAATTTGAAAGCAATTTTGTTGAACCATCAAATTAATTATGTAACAAGTATGAGTAATGCTGCAAAAGTTTTGATATTCTAGTAACTAGTCTTACAGAAATTTAATTAAAAAAATGAAAAACAGTGATTAATTACTTTTTTGGAGTATAAAAAGCACTCAACAATAGCTTTTAATACTTCAAATAATTAAGTAATTAATCACTACTTTCCGGTATTAAATTTTTTTAAGAATAGTTGAAGCGTTCTATGTATATATATATAATTATCTTGATGATTCAACAAAATTATTTTCAAATCTATAGATCTAGCTTAATATTTTAGTAAAATTGTTCTTTCCGTGCACGGTTTCGATGGTCTCGTTTCCTCGCGTGTCTTCCACACGTTCGATATGGCGACACGTTATCGGTCTGAGGTCTGCGTTATCACCACGTAATCTGGAACATCGTATTTTTCCGTTCGCCTTATGCGCGTGACCTTGCCTACTTACTAGCGTACCTGTTCTTTACATCTCGAGTGTCAGGAAATGACAGAATATCCTCGCCTTTGCAGAAAGTCCAGGAGGGCTGTTCTCGAGGAGAACGAGCAAGAGAGTAAGCGCAAGTGCTCGATACCGTCAGTCGTCGTGACGCAGGTCATTAGACAGGACTACGATCAGCTACCGGAACAGAAAATCCCGGAAGTCGAGGACGCCAAAAGAAAGACGATGGAACATCCGCTGAACAATCGGCTGTCGCCGAAGGCTACGCCGATTACCGACGACTACGAAATTAGCAATCACGTTCTGGGCCTCGGGATCAACGGGAAGGTCGTGCAATGCTACGACAAGAACACGAGACAGAAATACGCTCTTAAAGTAAGTTTCTGTTTTAATCTTCATTTTGGCAATTTAACTCTCCATTGGCTATGTGGAAATTTTGAATTTTCTGTCAGCAATTTGGATCTTTGAGCTTTAGTACAGATTTTTATATTGTTAAAATTTTGAATTGTATAAAAATATTTTAAAAAATTCTATATACTTGTGAAAGTTTTAACAAGTTTAATAAGTTTTTACTATTGTAAAGAGAGAAGATTGTATTTTGTTTTTACAAAGGTGTGCTAAAAGTAAAACTTGTGTTCACAGAGTTTTTTGAATACATTACAGCTCACAAGTTATCTAGTATTGAACCTTGTCTCTATAGTATTGAGTCTTTGACATCTTTTGTTCATCACAAGTTATTGTGTTTTATATGTATAATATTAATATGTATAATTTTATATGTATATCGTTATATGTATAAAACTCGTCTCAAATCACATCTCACAAATCACGGGACAACATTTCATATAATTATTGCGAAGTTTTTTTGTAAAATTAAATAAAATACAATTTTCTATAACAGTAAAGACTCCCTAAATTTATTAAAACTTTCATAAATATTCAGATTTTTGTGTCTTTGACATTTTTGTTTATCACACATAAGCTTCATTATATGTGAAAAATCAACTTATTTCTAAAATTTAATTTTAATTACAACTATATTTGAGATTTTGGAGTATATTGGGATATCACCTCGATGTTTCCAATTGTATATATCTTTGTATGTAATGCATAGAATTTGAACAATTTTTTCTTCAGTTGATACGAAAGGTTCAAAAAGAAAAATGAATAGGTACAAAAATTCAAAAATTGAACATATTCGAAATATTTAGGAAAAAAGGAAAACGTGGAAATTCGCGGGAAAAATGATTTTTTTTTTAATTTGTAGTGTGTGTCGAAGACAAAACTTTAAATTTTAAAGTTAAATTTTTTCAGTAAGGTTCCAAAGATAATTGAACGTGCATTTTAAGAAAATATCATGATTTCGATTAGTTCCAAAAAGTATATTTGTTCAGCAAGTCAATAATTAGATGGACATCAACAATTTTATAAATGAGTTTACATTTTATAAACAGTAAAATAATGCACAATTATATTATAAAAATGATATACGTGAAAAATATTGCCAAACATACTGTTTCTAAAAATATCAAGCCTTATTTAGACTCTGTTTCAAGTGTTGAATTTCTATAAAATAATGTCAAAAATGATAAAAAATGCTATAAATCAACTTATTTTCACTTATTAATGATAAATAAAACTTATTGTACACAAAAATTTTCGAATTATTAAAATAAGATTTTCGCGCGCGCGAGATTGTATTTCCGAGATACGTTTCTAGAGCTGTAATTTATCGAAATATTATTAGGTGTTGGAATTAATTCGTAGCGTTTTTAATGAAAGAATGTTATTTATTTCACATGAGCATTAAAAAATACATTAATGAAAGTACTTCCCATCACTTGTAAAACGCTACGAATTAATTCCAACACCTAATAATAATTAATGATTATGGTAAATTTCTATTCAATCCTCAGAGCATGCTGTGGTCAGAACTTAGTAATCGAGGTATAAAACTTTTTTTACCTCCTATCCTAGTCTTCCTCATCCTTATGGTTTGTGAATGCCTAACGCTGTTTTATACAGCTCGAGCTACGTAATCTAGAGCTTGTGCTGAAGGTTAATATAATTAGTTATTTTTTATCTACCAGAATTTACAATCAAATACTGTCTTCAAAGTCTAATTCAAATCTTCAAAGTCTAATTTGACGGAGAATCAAATCTTCGAAACATATGATGATTTAAGGTCCATATTCATAGTCAGACCTTATATTTAAGTTTTCTTAAATTTATCTTTAGATGCTCAGTAACCAATAAAATAATTCTAGAGTACAGTTCTAATAGATAAATTTAAAGAAGCCTTAAATATAAAGCCTGACTCTATGAATACGGGCATTAGAATCTAAAATTAAGAGAAAGTTATCAGTTCAAAGTCTACAAAATTTAAGTTGAGCTGTTTCACTTTTTGATAAGCTTCGGTTTATACTTTTACTTTGCTCTTACTCTTTTATTCTTTTGTTTAGATATTAGATGAATTATTACTATACTGAAAAAAAAGATTTGTTGTTGTAACAATTTAGATAGTAAAATAGTTTTTGATTGTAGTAGCGAGTTTTTAGTTGCGTTAATTTATCGAAATCATATACTGACATTACGGATAGGCTAACCTAACTAAAAATTTGCTGTTACAACCAAAAATTAATTGCTGCAGCCATATAAAAATACTATGTCATATTTTACTATCTAAATTGTTGCAGCAACCAATCTTTTCTTTCAGTGTAGATATCGAATTTTTATGCAATTTCATGTTTTTTTAGAAAGCAGATTGGAAAATAATAAAAATAGAAATTTGTCTTGTTATAAAAGCATTCTAAAAGTGTATATTATGCACATTTGCATATTTGTGCATATCTGTAAAAATATCTGCATAAAAATCCGATGTCTAATTATTATATAATTTATTCGAAGATGGAAAAATCGGCCCTTAGATAGGTATTTATAGTCGATTCGTATATTTCAAACTGTCTTAAGGTGTCACGAACTGATCATATATAGGATTGCATCTTAAAACATTACTAAAATTTTGAAATAAGAACGGACTATGAATATCGGCCTTAGATAAGACTATTCGAATGACTTCAGCTTTAGAAATAAGTTGAAAGTAATGCGTATACCTCGAAAAAAGAAAGATAATAAAACGTGTAAGGACCGAAGTGTTTCTTATCGAGAGGCAAGGTACAAGTCATTACAAATCGGCTTTACTCGTCTATCGCGATACGCTTCACGCGTCCTCGGTTATTTTTAAAGCACGAGTGCGACGCACCGCCGTGGATCTGAAAGTGTTAATCCGTTGCGTTGACACCTCTTTCAAAGAAACGCCGCGTATCGATACATGCTCGGATCGACCGAGCGCGTTCAAATCGCGAGTCATCCTCTATTTATACTCTGATGATTTCCTCGTTGGACGGCGCCCCAAGGAGCATATTTCTCCCTTCAAAGGTGGGCTCAGATTGATTCGCAAAAAAAATCATTCCAACTTTGCGGAAACAATTTTCATGAGAAAGTGGATTTCATGAGAAAGTGGACGTTACGTTTTCGTCTATCAAATCACAATCTCAATTCTGATTACGAAACAATTTAGAGAACAGCTGCAAGGGAAAGAATATTTTTGCTGAAATATCTAAAAATTTAACTAAGTATATCTGAAAACAATTTTGTACTATAAAAATAATTATGTAAGACGCTGGTTGCTATAGAATAAATTAAACTTTTTTGCATTGTCATCAATGCTTACTTTCGACTATAATAACGGGTTATTTGGATCTAAAAAGAAAAACTTTAGATAATTATTAGGTATTTAAAAAGTATCCGCGGTTTTTTGTTCAATTTTTGAATGAAAAAACCGCAGATACTTTTTAAATGACCCAATATATATACATATATATTCTATGCAATTGATACTATACATGAGATTCTAAATTGTAGATAAAAAAACTTTGAATCTTTTGTTATGAATCACTGCAAGGTGAAGGAGATTATTTGCATTCTGTACTTCAAACAGGACGCTTTAAAACTTTGATATAGTTTTTATAGCTGTAGTTGTGAGGGTTAAGAATTCTACAAAATTATTTTGATCATTAAACAAAATTATTTTCAGATTTGTAACTAAAAAATTTTTTTGACTCTCTCTCTAAATTCTTTGAAGTAGAATCTCACTCTAAAGAGTGAAAATTAAGCCAGTCTTGTAAAAGAGTGACTCAATTTTTAATCTTTAAAAAAGATTTTACTCTTCAGAGTGACAATTCACTCTGAATATTTTAGAGAGTTAGTAAAACTGTCCTTTCCATGTGAAAGACACACTATTGGCTCCCAATAAAATTATTTAATATTGTTACCATGGGGCATAATTATAAGAAGCTTCAACTGCAGATTTATGTCCCGTGTGGTGTATCTCATATTTTTGTCATGTGCACACGGAATAGATAAGATTATTTTGTAGTCTCATTGGCTTTACGATAGGGATTATTTTAGCGGCTAGCAGACGCGCAAAAATTTAAAATAGCTGTAATTACCTGGTCAAATTAGCTTAGTTGGGGAATGTTCTTAACATACTGTTGCCCAATCGATATCCAGTTATACCATTATTATCTAAATGGGATTTTTTTTTTCAAACAATTTTCTGATAACATTTAGGTCCAATTTCACAACTTATGGTTAATTCTTAATTGAAGTTCAATTTATGATCTCTTCTCAATTCTAGAATTGATAAGGGATGAAAATTATGTTGAATCTCAGTTAACAGTAAGTTGTGAAACTGGGCCTTAGCATGATAAAGTGTTGTATGTTTTATTGCGTTATTATTTACGCTTTATATTGCGAGATTGTATTTGTATTGTAGTAATTTATATCATGCGTCGAAACAACATCTCTAATTATCAAAGTATGTACAGAAAGAACGATTTTGTTGAAATATTTAATTTGATACAGATCTGAAAATAATTTCATTGAACTATTAAAATAATTATGTAGGATGCTTAAACATAATGAGCAATGCTGCAAAAAGTATTGACATTTTACTTAATAACTAGTTTGAATGTCCTTAATAATTATTTTAACGGTCTAATAAAATTATTTTCAAGTCTAGCTAAATTTTTAAATATTTTAGCAAACCTTCTTTTCGTTATAGATATAATAAATATATCTATAATCTCTAAATTTAAATTCTCATTCTGCGCAGCTGAATGTTCCTCGAGGAAAATTTTGTTTATATCTTACAAAAAGCATTTTTTCATACAATTTGCCAAATTATTGCCTTATTTTATTACAATTCGTCGCACTTCAACGAGCATTGCGCGTTTTCAAATCAATGTGAGACCGTTTCGCGAAAGCTACACTTATAAAGGCGAGATCACGCAATTTCTATGAGACCAGCCGGGAAAATGATTTGATGATAGTTTAACATGGAACGTTGATCGCTATTGCAGACATATATAGAATGCCGATGACCGATTACGAGCATCATGTGACGTTTGCATGAGTGCCGCGGTAATTGCTTGCCGTCTTTTTGATATAAAATATGACACGTGGTCTACTTATCTGTCCAATGAGTTTTATGTCCTTATATGTACGTCACAGTAGAAATTTCATTATCGTAAATGCATCACGTACATTATAAAATATTGTGCAACATGATTAAACAAGATTATTTATTTCTGAGCAGGATTTGATAAAATACTGTTACTTATTTAATATAAAAATTATAAAATAAGAAACTTATTTAAAATATTGAATAAAAAATAGATCAAAAGAAATGAGATATTTTGAAGAAATGAGATATTTAAAATAATAAATATTACGTAATTTGATCCTTTTTTTTATTTAAAATATGTATTTTAAATAACTTTATTTTAAATACAACTTTATCCTGTTCAAAGTGCGTTTTGAATTGCGCATTTTTTATTTTTTTTAATTTACATTGTTATATTATATACATATCTAGCTAGTTATGTGATTCAAAGTTTTGTATTAAATGGCATTTATTCTTTAACACTTCGATTGCCATATCTGAATGACGCGTAATTTCTCGTTTATGGATGAGTGTTATTTGCTTGATTAAAAATAGTTTTACTATGAGCGCGTTCGGAAAGTATGCTGTCAGTGCTATTCAACGCTATTGTGTCATTATATTTTTATCGTTCATTAGACATAAAACAAGGGTAGAATGACGCAATAGCGCTGACAGCGTGTTTACCGAACGTACCTTAGTAAAATTATTTTTAATCTGATAAATAATACCATCATCTACAAACGAATAACTTTTGCCAAAATTACGCGAAGTCAATGATGTTGTTTACTCTAGATATTTAAGACATTGAAGAAACAATATAAATTACATTAAGAAATTAAAAAAATCAATGATATTAACGTATATAATATCTATATAATGTAATAATGTAATAATATATTTAATAGTATGATATTATAAATATTAACATAACATATTAGATTTATTAAGTTCAATATATCGAAGTCAGCTTAGCAATCAAAAAAGTCATCAGTTATTATTAGTAATGTCAATTAGTAAAAGTCATCAGTTATTATTAGTAATGTGATAATGTTAA
This sequence comes from Acromyrmex echinatior, assembly GCF_024713525.1. Lineage (NCBI taxonomy): Eukaryota > Metazoa > Arthropoda > Insecta > Hymenoptera > Formicidae > Acromyrmex > Acromyrmex echinatior. The sequence goes on along the minus strand of NC_141857.1, from coordinate 794,307 downwards.
CATCGTCATTTTATCTTAAAATTAATAATTTAATATACTCCTATATATAAAAAATTGGGCATAATATTTTGTAAAAGATCTTAGCACACATATTCTTTCTCGCGAAAGAAATTTCGGAAGTTTATTTTTCTTTAAATTTAAGACGTGTGATTTTTTTACGCAAAGTTCGATAGAAAGATTTTTTTTCCAGAGAGTCTAAAGATCAATAGTACGAAACACTTCTCATCGCGTCTAAAAACTCCGTTCTCGTCATGAGAAGGTATCACGCCGCGGCTTCTCGGATTTGTTAGAAAAATAATCAGAATATCCTTCTCACGTGAAAAATTTTAGCGGTACGTTTGTGGTTTACGTTTGTGGTTTACCGAGAATTTATCGCAAAGATGATTTTTCGCAGCATCACGTAGGACGCTGCAGTTTTCAATAACTCTCAGCGCCGACTGTAAATATCTACTTATCTCTGGCGTTCGTGGAAAGTATCTTTTTATTTTCACAAGAAATATGGGAATCTCTCAATAGCAATATTTCTTCATTGCAGCGGACGTTCAACGCTAAAATTATATCTATCATTATTGACTCTTTTTCTATTTTTAACATTAATATTATATTTTTTGTATAAAGGATAGATAATATTTTGATTTTTATAATTGTCCTTTTAATAATTATGTCCTTTATTCTGAAATATTTAATTTTGCATTACTTTTTTATTTTCGTAGTAATTTGTTTGTCTTTTTAATAAGTAAGAAACGTTGATATTTTCAGTGCTAAACTCTTTATTGCGCATTTACTAAAAATATCGTTCTCTTCTCACTAGTCAATACACGTGTAATGCGAAAAAAATTGCGAAAAATCACGTGCGTTTCAGGCGCTCTCGATATACTGGTCATCTTTTTTTCTGTCTCTCTCCCTCTCCTTCTCTCTCTCTCTTTCTCTCTCTTTACTTTTTATTCTCTATCATTGCACGTGTCGTTCGCGTGTCGTAAGCGTTTAGACTCGCGATTATTGACTTCTCGTCACGCATTTTTCCAGCGGAGCGTCGTTAATTCTTTCTTACAAAGACGCGTTAATGCAACACGCGCGAATCGCGCGCAATCGGCAGAGCCATGGTGTTGAAAAGAAAAAGCAAAAATTTTGTATCGTCGTACCCGCAGTTCTATATATATTCCTCGATGATCTCATCCTTTCCGGCGTGAAAATGGTCAATGGCATTGGAGAATGCTATCGAGGGTATTCCGATGGTTGCCTATCGTCGGAGGTCAAAGTGATGCGTCGTTAAAACTGACACGAGAGTCAAGTCGCTATATCAATTCCTTTTGTATCAAAGCTAATGAATATTGACGGGTCGATCGTGAGATACGAGCAGATCTTTTACTTTTCACTTTTTATTTTTTATTTTTACTATACAATATACGCTTCAAAATTTAAGTTCTGAAGTATAATAGACATAGTAAGTTTTAAATCGTATAAGATATTTGCCAAACAGTCGAATATGAAGTGAATAATCGACTGTGATCTATTGATTTCTTATGGCTATCTTTTATATTTCAGGGATTATAAGGGCCATAGCATACAAATTGTATGCCATTAATGTCTCAATATAAGGTAAAATTTGGTTCAGTTCCAAAATCAAGTGCCCAAAAAACTGATGGTGATTTTTGCGGTCATTCTTTAAGGAAAATATAAGGACGGATTATGAATATATACGGGCATGAAGGCCATGGCACACAAAAAAACTTAAGGCAGTAAGACGTAAGCAGGAAGGAAATCAGCATGTTGGATTAGCTACTGCTTATGTTATGGCTTTACGGACTTTACGATTAGTCAATTCGCTTACGTTTTACTGCTTAATTTTTTTATGTGTCATGACCCTTAGTCCCGAAATACTTAAGCAATAAAATGTAAACGCAATAAGGAAATAAAATGTTGGATTTGCTGTTTATGATATGATGATTTTATGATCTCTATTGTTATTGATCGATTCGATTACTGTTTAATATTTTACTGTCTTACGTTTTTTTGGGGGGGGGAGGCTATAGCTTTTAGATCATGATAATACAACAAGGAATCCTTGATGTTGTTATTATCTGAATAGTTTCAACTCAATCTTTTTTTATTTTCTGACACTAACACTTGATATAATAAAGTATATGCTATATTTTTGAGATTACATATTTTATAGTAATTCATTAATATACAATACAATATCTTTAATTATCATAGCCGAATATTTTTCAGTAAAAATCTTCGCTGCTATTAAATAATATAACATTGAATCGATGTGTATGATGGAAATTGATAGATAATTATTGGCAGGCAAGTAAATATTAAATATAGGGAATTTATCAGTTACTTATGATTGGTCTCATTTTACGTAACTTCGATAAAAAAATTTAATTAAAATTTTTTGACGCGAGATAAAAAAAGACTTCACAGTAGCAAGCTGTAGGAATTAATTTTGTAATTGATCTTATTTTATTATTTTTTAATTGAATTTCAAAATAGTATATATTGCAGTTTCTATCATTGTTACATGCGAATTATTTTGATTATCTTTCTTTTTGATTTATCCTTTTAAGAATAAAAGCGTGTAATTGACAATTATTATTACGTAACATTATAACCGTTCTTATAGTAACCACATTTTTATTGCATCAATAGATTAGAATCTCTTAGCAATTGAAGATTACAAACTGTTTATTCAGAATTCGATTTCATTGACATATGTTATTCAGATATTTTACAGATAACAGATTTCTTTCGTAATTTAAATGTTTTAAAAATAATTTGACATTATTTCTTACGATAAAAGTGCAGCGATAAATATGATAGATTGATTTTTTATACAGTTTGAGGAAACCCCCAGTCTGATCCGCGAAATCGCCGTTTAAAGTTGCAGGAAGTTGTTACGTCATATATTAATGATTAACAGTTTATCTAACAAATGTGTCCAACTGACACAAACGCTTCTTCATTGAAAGAATTTGCGCTGAAACATCATCGAAGCGTGCAGTTGATAGAAATCAACTTATCGGCGGTTCTATTTACTCTATTCCGGTTATTGCAACGATCGATGCGCGGATTACATAACATTGCGGAATACGGTCACTATTGACCAAGAATAACGTCAATGCGGACAACCATCCACAAGGTGTTTTCGCGTTCCTTACAGTATTTTGCGACTCTAATTCAAAACTTTTTATGTTCAAGAGGCTATAAAACCGAAATTTGCATCGTCGATGTTTTGAGACATCATATGTATTGGAATATTTAACAATATGTTTCTGATAAACTCTACAAATTACGCGAAGCAGATCGTTTTAGAACTATTCTTGTAGGTATCATTTATTAACAATGCCTCTATTGTTTTTTCCATCTTTTAACACTTTACATGTCATTCCTATATTTGGATAACATGTGAAATTCACATCAAAGGTCTCGTTACTTATTTGCGAGTGATAGTCTTGTTTATCCGATTACAAATGATTTTACTAGTAAGACATTAAAAAATAATTAAGTATTTAAAATAATATTAAATATATAACATTATTAATAATATTGGTAATTAATATAACGCACTATGTAATTACAAATATTAATAATATTAAAATGATACACTAAACACGTATTAACAATATTTAAAGTAATATGCTAATTTTTTTTAATTTATTGCTGAAGTCAGCTGAGCAGTTAAAGGTCGGTATTCATAATCAGTTCTTATTTTAAGACCGTTTCAATTAATATCTTAAGATGCTAATACAGCTTTCTGATTGATTTATGACATCTTAAGACTACATTTAAAACAGTCTTAAATAAAAAAATAAATTCTGAATACTGGCTAAAATGTTAAAAAACAGAGTCAAAGGAAAGGCAGAAGAGAGAAATCATTTGAACGTCATTTAACTTTAACTGGCGTTTCTGTGAACAGCTCTGATCGTTTTAAAGCGACTCAGCAGGTGGCGAAATTACATTTCAAGTAACGTGTATACGCAATGACAGTGCATGTATCGTGCGATGATGATACACAAGTCTTCGATGGCCTCGTGGCTTTAACGCTCGGTCATTAAAAATTCAATATTTGTCGACGTCGTGGCCGTATGTCGCGTCATTTCATCGCGAGCCATTTTCGTACTACTACGAATTTACTCTCTGTTGATTGATCGTCGGCTGTCAGCCGGCCAATATTTTCCTTTTGTTGATCGTCATGCACCATTTTATACGCCCTGCCCTGCTTTTGCGGAAATTCTTGAATTTAAAACATTATGCATTCTCCATCGAGGAAAAGGCACCAGACTTTGGGATTTCCCTAAACGAATAAAATCACATGATTGATGTATATCTTTCTTAGAGGATTACATTGTAAAGTATTGTCTGTGTATCAATTTAAAAATAAAATAAGATCTTCTTTTTTATTTTTATCTTTCTGTGATATTTTTCTTGAAAACTAATAATATTATTGTGCAAACTCAAAATCTTAATTTCCATTCTTTCGCAGCGCAGTAATTTATTGCGCGAAGGATTACAAAGAAAGTCGCGTTTCAGTAAGAAAATATTGAAATTTGTTTGAATGAGAAAGCCCTTTAGTGATTTGACAATGGTGCCATCTTTTTTGCCACTCAATTTGTCATGACATTGACAAAAAAGTTCTAGTCCTTAAAATAAAAAAGTCGATAAAAACATATCCTCAAAAGGTTAATTATAGATTTATTCTCCTCAGTCTAAATTCATTTCAAAATAGTGTAATTAAAAAAAATTGCATAATACAAAGTATTGTAATAAAAATTTACATCACTTCATTTCTGGTAATTTATGAGTGACACAATCTTTTGGGATGTGTGAGCATTTCGTTATACATCTGTATTGTTAAAGAGGACTCCAAAGTGAATTGAAATGTTCAAAACAAAGAAGACATTATTTATCGACAGAATATTCGTAACTTTCATTATTTTAAAATCTTGCGCCTGATAACCTGCGTTGACTGTCATTATCCTTAATTTATGTTAGTTATATTTATAATAAAAATTATATTTTATTATATAAAATTACTAATTTTTATTACAAAATTTTATATTATGCAATTTTTATTAGTAACTTTGGTATGTACGCCGCACCTATTAAAAACTTAATTTATTAAATATTATTTACTATGTTTAAAGTAAACGAATTATATCAATAAATACTTTGTACTGTCTACTATTATGAAAAAAATATTGGAAATCCGAAATATTTATGTTTCGTATTAAAAAAATGAACTTTTTTAAACCCTTGTATTTTTGCCGTATATTCCATAGGGATGAGATACATGGCTCACAGGGGAAAGGGGGATATATACAGTTCAAGAAAAATTTACAAATAATGCATATAAATAAGTCATAAAATGATACAATAATTTCTAAAATGCGTTTATAAAGTTTTATTAAGGAATAAGAATGATAAATATGTATATAAAGTAATAAATAATAATTACAATCTTCCCACATGTATTACAAGTGTTATGACATGAGGTACATATTTCGTGTAATGCGTTTATTGCATTTAATGCTGAATTCAATGCACTGAATTCAATCATACCCACTTTGTATATTTTGGGCATAAATCCCGTCCGCTAAAAATGCCGTATATCTCATACAGGTGAGATATACAAGACAACAAACTAAACAAAGAATACAAAAGCAAAGTACTTGTATTTTGTAATACAACATACTTTATTATTCCTCTACATTTATGTATCACGAAATAACCACTAAGTCTTTTGCACGTCCTACAGTAATCATTTTATGTAGATCATAATTTATGATGACGCTACTCAACACAGTGATAAATCGATTCAACTCACAATAATTTCATTACCCTATACATTGGGTGTGTGTTACTGTAAAAGGTACAACGATAAGGAAACGAAGCTGCGATACCTTGTTTCCAGATGATTGACTTTTCTGTGATGGATGGAAAAACTTTTCTAATTCTGCCTGACGTATTACTGCGTAATGATCCAACAAAACTGGGAAGGCGATCGATCATGTGTTTTCACGAGCATGACGTCGTCGCTCTGCAACGGATTACGTTGTTGGCTTTTATAGCCAACGAACGTGTAAACGTCGGGGTGTACAGAATCGCAGAACGACGAGCATACAATTTGATCCGTCGCCAAGAACCATCAGAGTGACAATCCCGCACGTTCATCCATCCGTCTATTTCGCACGGCAGGTAGACTTGTACGCCGTGACGTGCTAATCTTATTAGCATAGCTCTGTTACGGCATCCGGTATTAGTCTTTGACACACAACTGTTTCGATATTTTTCTTACGCGCCTACGTGCAAGGACGAGATCGCTAAAGCTTATCTGCGAAAGATAAATCTCCTGTAAAATGCAAGGATTTCCATTATTCGTTCATTTCTGTACACCCACGTGGGTACCTTCATTTTCGTAATTTTTCATTTTCGCAATTTAATTTACGACATACCTATTCATCATGTGACGTACCAATTCAAGTGTACAAATATGCTTTTCGCCTATATGAACGAATAACGCCAACGCAGAATAAATATATATACGACGCAGGAATAGTATCATTCTAATTATAAGCACCGAAAACTGTATGACTATTATGTAGTTTTAAGCACGAATTCGAGGTATAAATATAAATCTGTCTATCTATTAATTATGATGGATTTTTTTTTTTAATATTTTGATTGCCATGAGCACTGAAAGGTTTAAAATCAAGAAGTATCGTGATTGTTTATAAAATATGCACAAAGATTATTACATAAAAAAACTACATAAAATATAAATATGTATAAATAAATAAAAAAGTATTATATATTGTTTAATATAATTTATTATTATATTTTATGATATATTATAATTTTAGAGGAAATAAATGAAACTGTTATAAACCGAAATATAATGGATCTTTTTATAATGATTTGAAAAAGATATAAATAAAAAAATAAAAAATGAATAAGTGATTCTATTTTTAATAAATCTAATATATTATTTTAATATTTTAAATGTTTGAAATAAAATCATTTTTAAGTGATATATAAAAGCGTTCATGTTTCCACAACTGAATGACAAGACCCAATTGTGGAATGGACTCGTACAGACTCATTCAGATACGAGATATGATATGGCAATTCAAGTGTCAAATATCTTGTTTTGACACATATATTGAAATAGTCTTTTACTTATACAATATCAATTTTATTATAATTCTTAACGTTTACTTAACGTTTATTTAATTTTGTGAAATATCTATTATGTGATATTAGATTTTCTCCTTCACGATGCTGGCAATATCTTTTCATTCGCACATGTTATTACTGATTCCGACTTTTGTTTCGGAATAGTTACAAAATCTTAGAAACCGGTTCTCTGACTTGCTTTTTGCTATCTCATATCTGGCATACTCCGAATACCTTCGGATCAACCAGTCTACAAAAGCGGATCGTCCTCTTTCATTTAACCATCAATTTTGTTTTAATGTCTCGCATCGGAGATGTTTCAACTATATATGTATGTAAAATAAGTTTACTCCTTCAAGAGCTTTGATGAAACTATACCACGCTGATCTCATTTCATGTTAGAGCTGTTTCAAAGAAGCATCAGATTCCTTCGAGAAATGCATTTTGATATGATGACGTGGCATCAATCTGTTTTCAGTCCCCCGCGTTGCAGCGGATGTTTCAATTTAAAACAGAAAATAGTCATCATTAAAAAGAATAGTATTTATTCTTCCGAGCTTTTAACATGACAGTGTGTATAAGCGAATGATAATTACACTGAACACGCTTGCGAATTGTGCTCATTACTCTCGTCGTTCATTTTCATGATATTTTCGCAAAAATTAAATGGTACATTAAACATTTCATTCAGATTCTTGAATAACGCCTGAAAATATGCTACAAGTTTCTTTCCTGTTACGAGCGATAGCCATTTTAGTTTCCCACCGTATCACAATAAACGTCTGCGGTAATCGTCTGCGGTAACTCATATAATTGTTAATCCGAGAAGATCGCACTTGAAAAGGGTGTAATTACGTGAGATCCGTCCGAGAGGAAGACGCTTATGCTCTGCTGCACTTGTGTACACTGTGTGCTCGATTGCTAAAAAATTTTGAATGGCAAGGCAGTATGATTGACCAATTGGTATTGTGTCATCAGCAATTTGTGTGTCATCAGCAATTTGTGTGTCATTCACCTTCGTATATAAAAGAAAACCGACGTTCATTTTTACATCGCGTGTTATATACACGGAAATAATATCTAATTTAAGTTTTAATGATGATTTGATCAATTTAGAGGTTGTCTTTTTTTAATTAAAACATTGAAATGCGGTAAACTACAATAAGTGATCAGAAATAAAATCTTTCGCAAACTCTGAATGATTTCAGAATGTTAAGTTTGAAGCGGTATATAATATTTAATATTTTATAAAATATTTAATAATACAATTATTTAATAATGTATCAATAAATATAAACATTTAAATATTAGATTAAAGGGCTCTCAAAATTCAAACAATAAAGTAATTAAATAGGATCAATAAGATATAATAGGGTCAATAATAATTCGATGCGGTAATACACTTTTTAATAACATTTTTGTGTAATTATATCAAATATAATAAACATTGTCGTGACAAATTCTGACAATTTGTATATTTAATGTATACTAATATATTTTATTAATAGCACACTAATTACCACACAGAATTATTGCTCTTAATTAATTATTGCCCCCCTTTAATTACTTTATTCAATAAATATATAAATTTAACGAATGAAATTAAAACAGAGAAAAGACTAAATATAAATATAAAAGTAAGATAAATTTTATTACTATTTACATTTGCGGAGATTTTATTTCTATATTTTAATTCAAGATTTAAAAACAAACGATATGACATTTAACGAACATATTAAAATATCATCATGCTTTTATAAAAGCAATAAGATTCAATGTCAATCATCTGTATTGGATTTTTTATTGTATGTGTATACGTATTCCTTATATAATTTCATATAATTTTTGTGATACCATTAATTTTAAATTTATTCGTTTATCAAGTTACACGATGATTATTATCAATTATCGCGTTAGTTATGTAAGACGCTACGCATGTTCTGGTACTACGGTTTGCCACCGAAGAATGTGAAAAAGTCTTTATCTAGGAAATCCTCACGATGTCGCTTTTTTTGCGATAAACACAGTCGCGTGCTGAGTCAAACCTTTACCTGTTAGTTGCACTATAATGTGAACGTAACGGAAACACGATGCAAATAATATGAATGATAATTTCTATAAATCTATAAATAGATCTTTGATTTCTAGATGAATCTATAAATTGATAAATCATTTATCAAAATCACCAATATACATAAATTCGTCAACGATGCTCGAATTTGTTCGATAGTACCAAATTAATAACTTATTTTAAATATTACATATTAAAAATTGCTTCTTGCTGATACTGCGAGAATTTGTAGTAATTAAAATCTTTCGACTTTTTCATGTTTAGTAATAAAATTGAATCTTTTTTACTTTTATTTTTTTGTGCAAATTTAATGAAATTTTTATTAAATGAGAGAGAAAGAGTATGTTAAGCTAAATGGCATACTATTTTCAGGTCCTACATGACTGCGCGAAAGCACGGCGAGAAGTTGAGCTTCATTGGAGAGCATCAAATTGCAGGCACATAGTTCAAGTTAAGGATGTGTATGAAAATTCCTATAGCGGCAATAAATGTCTGCTGGTAATTATGGAATGGTACGTACAAAAAAACGTAATATTTTTTGTAGCGTGGCGTCATTTATTGCAAGCATGATTCTTCAGATTTATTCAACTTTTCTTTTTTTGTTTCAGTATGGAAGGCGGAGAACTATTTCAAAGGATACAAGATAGGCAAGACGGTGCTTTTACCGAAAGAGGTATATCTTCAGCGTTCGCAGTCTACCAAATTTTTCTATTTTTAGAAAATTGTATAAACTTTATTGTATTTCTTTGCAGAGGCTGCGCAAGTGATGTATGAGATCTGTGTCGCCGTAAAGCATCTACACGACATGAACATCACTCACAGAGATCTAAAGCCTGAAAATCTTTTATATTCCAAACCTGGTAAGAAAACGAGTTACATATGTCTCAAAATACCATTTGTTTTTCTATAAGTCATAACAACTTGAAATTATTATCACTCCGTAACATTTTACGTGTTAAAGAGTTAATCATGTATTATCGCAAACCTTGAAGTTATATTGTGGAGATTATGATAATTTTTATCTATATGTACATCGCAGTGCATGTAATATCATAACATATGCGAATGCAATATATAAATAAATTATATATTGTTATTGTTAGTTTTATAATTTTGCATTTCTAGCCATTAATATGCGAATAATAAGATTTATGTTTTTATTTATTTTTAGACATCACTGGAATCTTGAAACTCACCGACTTTGGATTTGCTAAAGAAACACATTTAAAAGACACATTACAGACACCATGTTACACACCTTATTATGTCGGTAAGCTTTTGCACTTCATTTATGTGAGTGCATATGCATGTAATTGAAATTAAAATTATTATATAATTCATTATTTTATTTTATTCTTAGCTCCGGAAGTTTTGGGACCAGAAAAATATGACAAGAGCTGTGATATTTGGTCATTGGGAGTAATTATGTATATATTGTAAGTATTCTACTACATGTATCTTTAATTATTTTATACTAATAATTAATTTTTTATGTAATAATATAGAGCATTCTAAAAAATCCTTCATGGTTCTCGTTATTTTGTTAATGAATTATAATTAAAGTTATACATTAAAATATGTTTGTGATATTAATTATCATTATTTCTAGATTGTGTGGTTTTCCACCATTCTACAGTAATCATGGACTGGCAATTTCGCCAGGAATGAAAAAGAGGATTCGATTAGGACAATACGATTTTCCCAGTCCGGAATGGTCAAATGTAAGTCAAGAAGCCAAGAATCTTATTAAGGGTATGCTGTGTATAGATCCGGCGGAAAGATTGCAGATCGATGCTGTGATGCGTAACAACTGGATTGCTGTAAGACAAAACAAATATATATATATATATATATATATATATATATATATATGCTTTTAGCACGAATTTTCTTCGTAATATATATCTTTTCTAAAACCATGTATTTCTTACAGAAATATATGGAAGTACCCGCTACTCCCTTACATACTGGACGTGTTCTGCGCGAGGGAGAGGAAATGTGGCCTGAAGTGCAAGAGGAGATGACGCGATCGTTGGCGACAATGCGCGTCGACTACGACACGGCGTGTCTGAAGCAGCTCGATCACACGAATAATCCCCTGTTGAATAAACGGAGGCGCGCGAAACAGTCAGCCAACAACGCTACAGTCCCTGCAACGCCCGCCAGCCCCACGGCAGCCTCCTAGGAAGAAGACACTGTCGGAACCAGAAACTGGTTTTGGACGAAACTGGACATTTTTTCTGCGTCAGATACAGCGTGATCACAATGAAGACCGTTTTCTGACTGCTGCATTTCACGAAGCAAAAGAAATTCCGAATTAGAATAGTATTGAAGGGCACCTAGATCACATATGTATCACATGATTTACACTATTAGCGTTCGATTATTTAGATGCGAGATCAATTTTATTAGAGCGATAACAATAACGAGGACAATATTACCCCAACGAATGTAAGTAAGTGATATTTTTTAATTGTCGAACGACGATATCACAGTTTTTCTCAAATTGCAACATTTTTAAATATATACACTACATTAATTGAATAATCACTTGTGTGGAATGGTAAACGTTTTTAATGCTAAGCATTAATGTTACACGTTTGTCATCAGTTCAATTTCCGTCGGACCTAATAATTGTCATTGTGAATATGATAATCTTTAGAGGCACTATATAAATAGGAGTAGGCGATCGAGGAAACGATACTGCTGGACGTGTCTTTTAACAAACTATAAACATAATAGATCATATTGGAATAATAATGATATTTAAAATCTACATTTAATAATGAAACCTAAAAGAAAAATGTTTTTCTCATAAAACTTATTGCTGTTATACTCGTCTAGAAAAAAAAATATAAATGTTATCTTGAAAAAAAAATCTAGAGATATATTAGACTTCCAAAAGTTGGCCATCAACTGAGTCGATTTTAGAGCTGATTAGTAATAACTGGCTTTGTCTTATATTATTTATTTAAATACATGAAATAAAACTATTCCCAAACAACACAAAATTATGACATAAGATATTTTTAAGTCGTCTTTTAGATGCAAAAAAATGTCTTATGACCTGATTTTTGTTGTCTGGGTTATAATATTGTTGAATCAGTAATCATTCTTATATATTCTGTACACATACATATATCTTAAAATAGGCGTCGACAAAAAAATTGTTTGATCGGGATTATTATACATATAATCTCCATGCAAATATAAATATAATGAAAGACTATTTATCTGTAGGTTATTAAGACTAACTGTAGGAATAGTTATCCATATCTTATTTTCTACAAAAATTATTGCCATTGGATGATCAAGTGTGCACTACGTTTCTATTTATATCATCGAATTTATAATGTATAATTATAATTTTTCACATAATCGTCCGCTGCCCGTCCAGCCTGTTTTAAATATATGTATTAAATTTTCATAATTATTACCTTATTATTATCGATTCAATAAGATCTTTTTTAATCCTATTTTTACCACTGGTGTAATCAAATATGTAATTTAGACATTAAAAATTGGATTATTTATGTTCTAAATAATAATATGTTCGATATACGAAGGTCGTCTGAAAAGTTTTGAGTCTCAATATGAAGATGACATTATTTACAAAAATAGTTTTGGTACTAATAATAAGTACAATCGTACATGCTTAAACATATAAATATCTGTGAAAATTATATATTATATACATAGCTATTTTGATGTTTGACGCTCAATTGGTTGACAGTCATTTATGTCAGTCAACGTCAGTATTTGTGTAAAAATGTAAAACGAATATTGTGCCATGATTCTTGAATTTGACAAGCAAGACGCCTATTAGATGAGATTAGACAAGCAAGACGTGAATTAAAGCCGAGTTGAGTGTTGTTTATGGGGAATCTGCGCCATCATTTGCCATCGTGAAAAGATGGATAACTGAATTTAAACGTGCTCGTACCAGCTTGGCTGATGAATGATGAGCGTTCGGGACGGCCAACAACTGCGATCACTGATAACATCGAAAAAATTCACGAAATCGTACTGAAAGACTGTCGAATCAAAGTTAGAGAGATAGCAGAGACTGTGGATATATCGAAAGAACGTGTTTGTCATATATTAACTGAAGAATCAGGCATGCGTAAGCTAATCGCGTGTTTGGTACTGCGCTTGCTCACTGTGGACCAAAAACGCATTCGAATGAACATTTCCAACTTCCAAGGCCCTGTTGGAGCGGTTAGGCGAAACAAATCGGATTTCTTATATCGATTGATAACTGTTAATGGAACTTGGATCCACTATTTCATTCTTGAGACGAAGGAACAGTCAAAACAGTGGACTGCGAAGGATGAACCTCCGGAAGAAAGCGAAGATGGTTTCGTCGGCCGAGAAGGTGATGGCGATTATTTTTTGAGATAGTCGAATTTCGTGTTTATCGATTATTTTAAAAAAGATAAAACAATAACGGGGATATATTTTGCATTATTAATGGACAAGCTGAAGGCAAAAATTGTGAAAAAAGCCGCATTTGAAAAAGAAGAAAGTGATGTTCCATCAAGATGACGCACCGTTTCACACTTCGTCGTTCGCCTTAGCAAAAATTTACTAATCGGGGTTTGAATTGATTGATCTACCATGTTCAGATCTAGCAATTTTTTTCTGTTTCCTAGGTTCAAAGGACAAAGATTTTCATCATAGCAGGTCATCACATTCGTAAAAGCCTATTTTGCAAAGCAAAACGCCAACTATTATTTGAATGGGTTAAAAGGGTTAGCATCATTGAGAAAAGTGACTTAAAAGGAGATTATGTTGAAAAATAAAAATAAATTTTTGACCGAAAAAATATTTGTATCTATATTATAGGCTCAAAATTTTTCAGAAACGACCCTCGTATATCTTTAATTATATTAATTCACATGTATTTGCGGTATATTTTTAAGATTTATAAGTAATTATAACGATATACTTGAGGCTGAGTATCTTAAATGATTTGAATCTGCTTTTTATTTAAGTCACGAATGATATAAAGCATATTTTAGCCGGAAGCGATCGAGTGTTATAAATATGATAAATACGAAATGATATCCCAATATTACATCAATACAAAAAAATAATAGATGAATGTATGGAAATTGCATATATTTCTTCTTATCATTCAAGACGATTTTGTCTATAATTGCATAGAAATCATAGAAATGAAATATTAGTCTGTGTATTTTTAGTGTATTATAGATGTAACATGATATTCTATACAATTAATGGCTGGTAAATCAAACGTAAAAAAATGAGAAGAGTTCCATGTGCCTATAATTTCAATATTTCGAATAAAGATCATAAATTCAAATATATTCTAGAATGTTCGAGAGAAGTATCATTAAAATATAAAATATTATTGCAAAAGGAATATATACAAATTATTTAATATGCTATATTTTAAAAGACGATCATTTTCAGAGCGCATCTAAAATGATTAGTCTGTAGACGTGAAAAATATATTCGTATAGAATTTATATAAAAAGAGAATTGTTCAGAAATTTCAGAAATTGAAATATACTGGATGAGATATAGTAGATTTTTAATTATATGAGCATACACAGTTCCTCGTGTTGATCAATTAATTCACTTTAATAATGAATAATGGAATAGAAAATGCTTATGTGCTAGTTCAATTCGAATATTACAATGAATTTAATAGTAAGATATTTTTGTAACACAAGGGGTTTGTTGATCTGTATTTTTACAAAATTTGACAATAACTGTAAACAAATCTTATCTCATACCATTACTTCGTTATTTACGTAATGCAGTTCTCTGCACAACAACGATAAAATCATGTATTTTTTAACATGTGACTGCGCTGTAAATTTCTATAGATCATAGAGCGTTTACAGAAATATGTATGCCAAGTGATGTTATAAAAATTACAGAAGCTATTTTATATCTATATTATTATATATTTTATTAATTCCTTTTCTTGTTGAGAAATCATTTGTTTAATTACACAGAATAATTTCATTATCTTGCATTTTATAACTTATTTAACATATCATTAATATACGAAGGTCGTTAGATAAGAGGTAATTTTTTGCTAAATGGCGCCAGAATGAACTCTCTATATGGCCAGAAAATAACACTATTCTGCACTATTCAAACTGTCTCATAACAAGTTTCACCCAAAAGTGACGCTTAGCCTGGATCCTCATAAGTAGAGAGCCTATAATCAGAGTGGAGCCATACGAGAGATGACGTCATATTTTAGCGAAATTCTGCGAGAGAGAAAGAGATATACGGTCTCAGTCTATCCAACAGACTGCCAGTTTTAGAGTTAGATGCAACAGCATTGAACGACATAGATACGTAAAGGTATTTATTCTTTATAAATAATGTATTTAAAATATTAAAATAAAAATGTAACATAAAATATATACAGATTAATTATAATATCTGAAGACACGGTAGTGTCTTGGCACTAAGTATACGTATAGTCATCACATTGGTTACGAATTTAATTCTTTCTCTTTTTGTCATAATCTTTTTAATTATATATTGTATTGTGAGTCTAAATTAAATAATATGATAATTATGATATTTAATATATAATATTTTATGAAATGGTATATACGTATGTAATATTTTTCTGAATTTTTTATTTCTTTTATATTATTACAGATGCATTTTGCTCCTAAAATGTAGGAACAGAGAATGGATAATAAACTAGTGCATTTAATAGCGCAAATAATGTGCAATAAATAACGTTTTATATAAAGTAATGTGCAATATTACAAAATGTACAATATCGCAATAATACAAATTAAATGAAATTTTATAATAAATAATATATGTAAAAATTTTATTATTTTATATACAATATTTATTTATTATCATTTTTTAATATGTCACAATTTTTGAGCATTTTTTAGCATGAATTCAAAATTTAGAAAATAATGCGTTTAAAAAACTAGAGAGAATGGCGGACCAATCACAAGTGATACCCATATGGCGTCACTCTGATTGTAGGCTCTCTACCCCAGTCTTATTCTTATAATTATATTTACAATTTGCAATTTGAATAAAGTTAGAATTCTTCTAATTGTATAAGCAAACTACATTTAATTTAAAATTGTAAACAAAATTTATATGAATAAAAATAAATCAACCTTAGAGGCCCTCCACTACCCCCGCCAATTTTTAATGGCGATCCTCTTTTCTTTGTAAATATATTCCCCAATAAAAAAACGAGTTACTAATAAATTTAATCGATTTTTGCAGGTAAGTATGTTTTAAATTTATTTTTTAATTTTATATCTCTCTTTTTTTTCTTTAATTATTTTATTATATTTCGCTAAAATCATATTATGATTAGCGAAATACAATAAAATAATTAACAATTACATTGCATAGTTTTTTAATATTATCTTTTATTGTAATCCTTTAATAATACATAATTATTTACAATACAATGTATAATAAAAAATGTTGTTCGAAATATAACAAGAATTATATTATAGGAGCACAATTAACAAAATTTAGTAATGAGGTATTATACGAAAATGTCGAAAATACATACGATAACAAAAATTTTCTAAACCAATGTTCAATGAAATATTGATAAATGCGGAATGAAAATACTAACAACAATTAGATCGTACTTACTATTCATTATTAACTTGCGATTATATTATAAAACTTATTAATATCGTGATAAAAAATCATTAATACATTTACGACTTTCATCGTATTTAAGATAAGTATCCCGATAATTTGATCACATCAAGATCCCTCCACGTTGTGATAAGGTTAATAGCCGATACAAAGAAGAAAAAAAATCTTCATAGAAAAGCGAACTTGATGTATTCTGATTCTACGTAAAATTCATAAGATCCATTCGCAAAAAAAAGTTAAGCAATCCGTCAAACACCAGCGGTCTTATTATAGAAGGATGTGAATTCCAAATCTTTCAGACCACTTACGATAGAAATAATTTTGATAGCATCTTAATTACATTTTTATTGAATTTTTAATATAATATCAAAATTTGCGAGGAAATTATATGTTCTGCCACAGATCATCTTACTACAAATCATCTCTTATTAAAAATAAAAAGATAAAATAATTTCCTTATGGAATGGTGATTACGAAGGAATATATTTAATAATAATAAAATACATGCATTATTGTAATTTTTTATATGTATGAATACAAAAGTATCTCGGGTACCAACTGTTCGAGATAAATTGAATTTGATAATAACGAGATTTTAAACAAAGTATGCTTTCTGAAAAATTTATTATTATATATAAAATTTAATCTTCAATCTTTTTTTTTCTGCATTTTCCCAAAATTTTAATTATTAATACCTCGCTAATATAAAGGTATCCATTCGACTTATCTCGAATTTTTTGTATCCACACATTTTTAATTAAATTCATGTAATCACGATATCATTGAAAAAAGAACATAAGGTATTTTGATAAAAAAATTATCTAAATTGACAAAAATCAAAATTAGTTAAATATAATCTCGTAATATATTTGCATGTATTTTATCATAGAAAAGTATATAATACACATATAAATTAATAACTAACAATATTCTGGAATGGCGGGATGTCTCCAATACCTAAAAATGATTTTAAAATAACAGTTAAAAAATTAAATATATACATTCGTAATCATATTTTTTTGTTGGAGCAATCATCGAAAAATAAGCAAATTATTTGCATAAAGCTTAAATTTATTTACTTAACAATTTGGATTAAAAAAAATAATCATTATATATATATATCTATACA
The DNA here is from genome assembly GCF_024713525.1 of Acromyrmex echinatior. Taxonomy (NCBI): domain Eukaryota; kingdom Metazoa; phylum Arthropoda; class Insecta; order Hymenoptera; family Formicidae; genus Acromyrmex; species Acromyrmex echinatior. The sequence continues at coordinate 776,284 of NC_141857.1, read as the reverse complement.
TTAATTATGTAATATTAAATTCGTATTGTTATTAAGATATAGTACTATTACTAACATTATTATTACTAGTGGGAGAACATTTAACAAAACGAAAAAAGCGACGAAAATTGTACGTTAAAGTATATTACTAAATTAATTTCATAACTTGATTTTAAAATATATAGCATATAATTGTCTGACTCATTGATTAAATTATTACTTCCAGTGCAAGACGAGAAAACTCGGGATTAATTCCGATCCTGTACAAGAATTTCCAACAAGATACCAAACTAGACTTTGCGAATGGACTTTATAGAAAGCAATTTTACAGAAAGCGAGGAATAAGTCTTCATACAATATTGTAAAAATAATTTCGACTTTCTATCGGTACAAATCACGCATTCACTGCATCAACATAGCATCCACTTGACGCGAGGGACAGCGATGAGGCTTTCGTACATAATAAATTAATTATTAATATTTGTAATTTTTTAATGTTAAAAATATAAATGTAAAAAACAAACGAAAGAAGTTAATATTTAACCTATATTACCTCAGCCAAAGCTCGAATCTTTACTGACTTATTTAATAAATTAAATAGACGAAAAATTGACGATTATTTTAAACATCAAATTTTTAATTAAAAGTCACTTAAAATTATTAATGACTTTTTTATATTTACAATAAAATCCAAATTAAAAAAAATTTTTTAAATCAAATTCGTTAAATTAATGAACAATTTTTGTCATCATATGGTTCGTCGATTTCGTATAATTTACATCAAAAAAGCAACAATAAATTTGATTTACTACTTCAAGATAAATGCTATCTATATGGAATAGATATATTTAATATGAATATATAAACATTCCAATAAATGTATAATTTAAATTAGTAATTATTGCGGAAGTTACAAAAATAAACATGATGGCATTTACCTGGACATAGTTCACATAAATTATATATTACGTATGTAATATTATTATACATACATTTATTTATGATAAAATTAATTACAATATTAATGCGTATACATACTTTGTATATGTATAGAATTTTATAGGATATTAAGTTTAATTTCAGGGGAGCTGAAAATTCAATGAAATTTAAAATTATATATAATATATAATCATAAAATTAAAATTATATATAATATATAATCATATTTGACATTGTTGACAATTAAATAAAATTTAAGATTAATTAAAAATTTTATTTAATTTTTAATCTTTTCTTTGCAATTATCAAGTACGTACACATGATGTCTATGTATCCTTATCTACATATTATATAATTTATTAGTTAGATTTATTATATAATATTTTTTTAGTTTAATTATATTTAGTTTTTAAAACAAAATTTAATTACCCGATCGCGAAATCTATTTAAGTATCATTTTATTTATAATAATTTAATTTTTCAATTTATCTACATTTATTGTCTTTACCTATACAGTCCCTACCTATCCATATACTTGTCCTACCTATCCGTATTTCCATTTATTCGTGCCTATTCGCGTATCCTATCTCTGTTCGTATATTTCTATTTCCTACATTACTTCATTAACGTGTAATACCGCGAATATAATACGTTAATGACTGTGTTCAACAGAGAAAGCAGCTTTGCAAATGTTGTAAAATTCTTCAACATTTTGGATTGATTCTTGCTTTAGGTTCTTTATGAATTTAAATGAACTAATGATATTAAATCAAATTTTACAATAATTGCAAAACTGCTTTCTTTGCTGAATGCAGCAACTAATGCCTAACTATGTCTTATCGTGTACTGATAAATTCAGAGAGATTACCTAATTGCGATCGTATTAAATAAATGAGCAATAAATGATAATAAATAGATTTAGAAAGATTTAGATTAATAAATAGAATTAAAATAGACTTTTAATTTTTAAAATACAAAAAATTAATAAATAACAAAGCTAATGAGAGCCATTGCGGATAATGAAGTGCAACTAGAATTTGTAGATTAAAAACCCTACAAAACTTGCGCTTCATTATCTACACTAGCTCTCATTAGCCCTGTTATTTATTAGTTATTGTATTTTAAATCAACAATATAAGAACTCGCAATTTGCGAGTAAGTTGCCCTCCCGAATATTCAGAATTTATATATATCTTTATATATAATCTTTCAAAAAATTAGATTGGTGTTACACACCAACACCCACTTCGTTCAGATCCTCGTCTTTTTTCTGGCCAATATTCTGGCTTAATATGCCAGAGATCGACAGCAAGGAGAAATATTCCTTTTTGCTGCCGATTAAAAGCGTAAAATTTTACGCCTTTGTATGATGCGCGAAACACGAACGCGTCGCGAAGGGGCCACCATATTAATCAAATTGATTAAATATTAATTACCAATAATAATAATTTTATTAATACATGTGTGTGAATAAATTTATTCTTTATTCGTGTCTATTCGAAACTAAAAATGTAAGTATCAGACTAAAAATAAATCTAAATTTAAAAAAATCTCTATGAGGGATATTTTCAACATTTTGATTTTATAAATCTCAAATATTGTGAAATTAGATCAAATTTCTTAATATAAATTTTACACACAATATAAACAACAAACTTCAAATTAAAAATATAAAAACTTCAAATTAAAATTATAAACCGGAAATTACTAAATCGATTACTATCCCAAAATTTAAGGCCCATGTACGTATTCTTAACGATTCGAACGATTCGTTGCTGAATCTCACCTCAAAACATGCAGAGAGATAAGAAATTCAGATAAATGATGTAAGATCCAAAAGGGAGATAATTTTCCCTTACATTAATAAATATCGTATATCGTTTATGTTTTAAATTATTACAATCATTTTCTGTATAATTTATTATTTCAAAATTAAGTATTTTAAAAGAATTTATGCAAAATTCCGAACGCGATTTTTTAAAATAATTATAAGATAAAATTCTTTTATTTCTTGATACAATGAACCTATACTGGATCTTACATCATGTTACTATTTTGACTGGCATAAAATCCAGTTACTACATATGGATAAGTTATAAAAGTTTAGGCTAAAGTAAGTGCATTTAGTGCAATTTAGGTAAATTATAGTAACAATTAATAATCATAAAATATTTTTTATAAAAAAGCGAGATTAATAAATTATACGACAAATGCGCTACATTAAAATATCTGTTATTTCACTAGTAACAAGTATACAAATAATAAGTGTGAAGCAATACAAAGAATATCTTTGAAAACAGTATGTTATATACATATATGTGTATGTATATTATTTTTCTCTGCACCAACTTAAATAAAATTTAATCCTGAATGAATATTTGAAAATAGGATAGATAGAAAGAATAATAAAACTATACTTATTATACTGTAACAAACACTGTTCTATATTATAATATCTATAGACAAAAAAAACAATTTCATTTACTCTAATTACATTTTATATATATATATATATATATATGTGTGTGTGTGTGTGTGTGTGTGTGTGTTCTTTATATTTTTTAATTTACTGTATTTTATTTATTTAAAAAATACGAATACTTTATTAATTCTTGTTTTTACTTCCAAGTGCGTTAAGACGTAACATACAAGGTATTTGATAATTCTGTTGACAACGCTCGTAGGTACAGCGGACTAAACTGAGTCGAAAAGTCTTGTATCATTTTGCAATTTTTGCAATAATTAACAAGATATTAATAATCATTCAATATTGGTTTTCAATAAATTTTTACTCAAATACCATTAACTTTACAGAAAAACAACAAGAAACAAAAATTATTAATTTTCTCCTTATATAAAGTTCTAAAATTTTTTTCAGAATTTTTTAATATCGTATTTCCTCACATGTTGGTAAAAATACTTGCCAATGAAAAAATGCAATACTAAAAAGTTGATAAAAAATTCTGAAAAAAATCTTAGAGCTCTATGAGAAGAAAACAAACAATTTTTGCTGTTTTTCTGTCAAAATCGATAGTATGATCAATAGATCATCGCAATAGTAACAAGATATTAATTATTAAATAGTGCTGAAATAGAAGATCAATATTCGCCACTCTTTAATAATTAATATTTTTAATAATTATTTAATAATTAATATCTTGTTACTATTGCGATGATCTATTGATCGTATTGTCAATTTTACAGAAAAACAGCAAAAATTGTTTGTTTTCTTCTCACAGAGCTCTAAGATTTTTTTTAGAATTTTTCATCAACTTTTTAGTATTGCATTTCTTCATTGGCAAGTATTTTTACCAACATGTGAGGAAATACGATATTAAAAAATTCTGAAAAAAATTTTAGAACTTTATAAGGAGAAAATTAACAATTTTTGCCGAAATTGAAGATCAATATTCGCCACTATTTAATAATTAATATCTTGTTACTATTGCGAAAATTGCAAAATGGTAGAGGACTTTTCGACTCAGTTTAGTCCGTTCTACTTGCCCACGAGCGTTATCAGTACAATTATCAAACATCACATTGTACATATTTTAATGTAAAACATATTTAAAAAACCGATTACATAGGATCAATCTTTATTATATTTTTAAAATTGAATTATTTGGTATCAATCAAATTGAATTACATACAACTGAGATTAAATTACTTAATATATATATATGTATATTTTGTGTGTGTGTGTGTGTGTGTGTGTGTGTGTGTGTGTGTGTGTGTGTGTGTGTGTGTGTACACATATACGTATATAAAATATATTCGTGTTAACATATGAAACAACATTTGAGCCTTTAACATTGTAGTTTTCTTGAATGAAATAGTTCTACTTTATTGTTTCAATTGAATTAATGAGAGATTGGATAAGAGCAATGGCGATTTTTACGAAAGATTAAAAATAACTTGAACTAAGTGTTAATATGATATTACAAATTTTACAGTGCATGTGCAATAAAATAAGAAGAAGCATCTAGGATTAAATTTATCCTAATCTGTTCTAACTTATCCACTTTAAGGTAATGGATGCATGGAATGTTACATATACATTTATAAAAAATATACAGGTATATTTTTATTAAATTGCATATAATTGATGCAATATGCATATATGCATGATGCATATATCTGTAGATATATTAATAAAATCATCACGCATCCGTTACCTCAATGAAAACATCAATTCATCACTCACCAATTTGATGCGCAACAGCGGAGTTTGATCTGCATCGTCGCTGCGATGATTCTGTAACAAAAAGAATATAAAATCTAAATTAAAACAAAGCAAAAAAAATCAATTAATATTAAAAAAAAATATTTAGTAAACGTAATTCTCTTGAAAATAATCACATAATTTTCAAAATATTTTTAGCATCGAATTTTTTAATTTACCATTCACTTACATATTTATAAAAATAATTATATATATACTCGAACAAATGTTATGTAATAGATATTACATATATAATTATATATAAACATTTTTTATGTATGAAACATTTTTTCCCGGACATTTTCTAAAAAAATCTTAAAAATACATAGATATTTATAAAATTTCAAAATAATTTTAAGATAATTCTTTTTTTTTAATTATTATTTTTAAATCAGTGTAAAATAAAGCGAATAAATAGAAAAAAGATATTGATTTTACAATAACAAAAAAAGACATTTACCGCAAGGTTGCTCCGCCGGTGCCCGATGCCTCTCCCAGACCTCCTCCTCCTCTCAGAGTTGGGGTTGACACATTCTCTCGCACTGGACACTCGCGAAAAACACTCGCGAATAATGGACTATAATCGCGCGCGGACTATAACTTGAGTCCGATTACTTGAACGGCACTTCCGAACAAACGCGCGACGCGACGAACCGGCTGCGGTTCGTTCATTTTCAAATAAATCGGCGACGAGGGTACGTTAGCTTCCCCGTTGGATTTTTATACGAAGAGAATGATTTTATTCAATATCTAAAAATTTATCTAGATATATCATTCAGATCCGAAAATTTTTAGAGTTAAGAAAAACCGTTTTTTTCGTATAAATATCCTCTGGGTACTGAGCCCTCCCACCACGTCAAGGTGTACCCGTGAGAGGGAAGATAATCTGAAAAATATAATATATAACTATTATATAGATAAAAGAGTTGAATCTTTTATTTATAGATGATATCTGTAAAATATGAATAGAGTCAATGAAATGGCTAATTAATAAAAAAGAGAAATGTTTCTTTTATCGATAATAATAGTTTATCGATAATAATAGTTTCAAAGAATTACGTTCAATTTTTAAACGGATCATATAACGGAAGGCACAAAAACAAAAAAAGAATTAAATTATTAAACTATATTAATTCTGAAAGCAGGAATTGCGTTATTTGCATGAGAGTATTATTCATATTAACGTGGCTTTTTTATGACTCGTTTGATACTGTTCGTACAGACAAATGCAGTCGTGTGGCGTGCCGCTCTTCTTCACATTTCTTTTTGAAACATGTAATAATCGCAAAAAATGCTAGATACATAATAAGAAATGTTGTATTTTATAAATATTCACGTAATACGATTACTAGAATGATTAATTATTCATAAAATACAACGTTTCGTATTATATTTAGCATTCTTCGCGATAAGATTTTAAAAAGTAATGTGAAAGAATCGCACGCGACACGGCCGCATTTGTATGTACGACACTACCTATTTCTACGAATTTCAGTAAGGGACGCGCAGTAATTACGCCTAAACGTAAACATGACGCGCCGCTCCGTGCCACCCCGTACCATCCTCAACACAAGGTCGCGCCAACCGTCTAACTGCCGAAATAAAACGAATATTACGAAAAAGTAAAATAATATATTCTTCCCATTTTTAATGTTCTTCGATTAATAAAATTTCGATTATTTCTAGTTTTAACGGCGCGAATCGTTTAATGCGATATCATAATTATATTGCGATATACCGAGGAACATATTTGACGATTATTTTCGACAATTTTTCGTATCAATTACAATGTAATGCTGACAAAAGGCAAGAAGTAAAAAGAGATTCTTATTAGCGTGGTCTTCCTTACATAATTACTCACGTGAAATAATTTTAACATCCCAATATTATATCTCAATTTTAGAATAATAGCATGCATCTAACAATAAAAATCTCATTTTTATTGTTAGTTATCGTACATCCGCGAACGCACGAAATATTTAAAATATTCATGAACTGCGTATGTGAATAATGAATCTTAGAAATAAAGGGAAAAAGTGCATACAACCTATAATCCTTTTCAATCCTTAATACATTCCTTAGTTTTAGGCAGCCTTAATGTAATTCGCGTTCGTAGATATTGCTGTTAATTAATGCGACTCGCGGAGCGACTCGAAAACACGTGCGTCTCCCACCGAGATCGCCTAGCGAATGCCGAAGTGACGATCGACCACCGCACCTTGCCCCCCTACGCCTTCGCTCCGCGTCCCACCGCTTTTCGTCGCCAGTGACCCCCTTCCCCTACCGAGCTTTTCGCCAGATGTTTTTAGATTACACTCAACTATCGCGTATGAAAAATATTCAACAATTTATTCAATTATATTTTTCATATTTTATATGATTTGACAAACGGATATCGCCGTACATTTCGCGTTTTGATTTGTGGCATCTCGGGCACAATCCTATATTATTTGCATGATTCTCTTAAACGAATTAGTAATTATTCGCGTGAAATATTTTTGATATTTTCTATAATTCTCAATTTTCATAATTCTTTTTAATGATCCATACTTCAATAAAGATTGATAAAATATTCTATATTTGTTCTTTATATAAAGATAAACGCAAAAAATCTTAATAAAATGAAACAATTTGTGCTAAATACAGGTTTGGTTAAAAGTACTAAATATCTTGTTAATCGTTATTTAATTTTTCAGTTAATAAATTAATTTAAGACGCTACTTTTACTGCAAATTATTCTGTGTTTCAGAAATTCTTTAAACGTGCGTATAATAAAATATAAAATAGGTTCCGGAAACTTATTTAAAATATTGAATAAAAAATAAGTCAGAAATGTAGTTATTTAAAATAATAAATACTAAATTTCTCTTTTAAGTTTTTAATTTAAAATATATACTTTAATTTTCATCGCTTTTACAAGTATGTAAAAATTATTAAACGATTTTTACGTATATTTTGACAACTTTAAAAAGAATTTATAAAGTTGTATATTTATAACAAATTCTACATTGTTGTAACTAAATACAGTTAACAAAATGAGAAAAATGTACTTTTTCAAAAATGTATAACTCTGGAACTTAAATATTTAAACGAAAAATTTAAACGTTAATGTTATTTTAAACTAAATTAAGTTAGAGTTAATGGCTTACAAATTTTTAATTTACAAGAAATTATTAAATTAAAGTTTAAAAGTAACTAAACGAAGTTAAAAATTAATGCATTTAAAATTATCTAAATTATCTAAAAGTTATTTATTAATTAAATTAAAATTTAAACGAAAAATATGTTCAGGATTGATTCTTTATGGGGAGGAGTGATCCTTTATACTTACATTATGTGACATATTTATGTAAATTTTGAATACAAACAAAAAACATTAAAATTAACTATTTTTTCTTTCAAATTTAAGTTTATTAACGTATCTGAAAATACGTTGATTTTGGCCGTTTAATATATTTTATTAATCTTTTAATATCTGGATCTAGCACGACACTTGCGGAAAATGTATCGTGCTGATTGCTTATAGTAGTTTTAGCAACAGTTCTCGTTAATTCTAGCAGAGTCTATGCTTTACAATAATTTTTAAACAGAGTTCCGCTACATATTTTTTTATTATTTTTTAAATATCTGGATAAAATGTTAATTTCAACTTATAGTTGTATAATGGACTTTCTGAGACATGCAAAAATGTTAAAATTATCAAAAAAATATTAATTTTAATATTTTTGCATATCTCAGAAAGTCCACTATACGTTTTTAAGTTAAAATTAACATTTTATTCCACGTCTTAGCCGCCTCTCCCTCTATTTAATCAAATCTTCATGAATAAATTATATAATAATGCGCTATTGATATATAATATGCCCTCGAAGTACGCAAAAAAATTTTTTTTAGTTAAACGAAGTGAGCACGTGAAATGGTTTCTTAATCTATATTTACAAAAATTGACAATACCTGTAAACAAAAATCTCAACTTTCATATCATTACTTCGTTATTTACGTAATTGCATTTCTCTGCACAATAATAAAATCATATATTTTTTAACATGCCAACGCTATAAATTTTTATAGAGCATAAAGCATTTACAGAAATATGTATGTCCAAGTGATGTTATAAAAATTACAGAAGCTATTTTATATTTATATTATATTTTTTATTAATTTCTTCTCTTGTTGAGAATCCATTTATTTAATTATACAGAATAATTCATTATCTTGCGTTTTGTAACTTATTTAATATAGGATATCGTTAATATAGGATAATTTAATGACTATGCATCTTTGTATGGAATATTAGTTCAAATCATATGTAATTGCTACTATATTTATATCATTAACAAATATAATTAAATTAACATTGATATAGAAATTCAATCCATATCCATATCATTGTATCCATATATTGTTTATGAAATTTATTTATTTTGTCCAAATTTTATAAATTACTTTCTATTTCTAAATTATTGAAAGAAATTATTGAGATAAGGAAATTATATATACATGACAATAAATATGTAATACATTTCTTTCAAATATGTAGTTCACTAATTATAAAGTTTATATAATTTGCAAATTATAAATTAAATATCTGTTTTGCTAATATATAATTATCAATTGTTTAAACAATTATTATCTCTTGATCAATGTATAATTATTATTAATTTAAAGGCTCAATTATTAAATGTTAATAATTAATATTAATTATTAACACAATTAATTATTAATACAATAATTATAATTATTACTTATTTTAATTATTATTATCAAATGTGTCTTACATAATAAATGTACTTCCAAATAAATCATTTAAAATGTTGAAATGCGTTTCGTAGTATTTAATTCATTTTAAAATGGACATGAATTGCGGGATTATTTTATATCGATTTCATAAAACATCGGATTTACAAGAAATTATTATATTGTCTATATTTCTAGATTTACAATAACTATAAATTCGTGTTCGTCGAAAGCACATTCCACTTGATTATAAATGTAAACATTAAAAGAAATCAGTACAAAAAGGAATATTCAAATTAATATACTTTATACAATGCTGAAGATATCTTGCATGTGCGTTTACAATAATTTCAAAACATCTACACATTTATTATAATTTCTATATCGGAATATAAAATAAAATGAAATACATATAATACTTGGTATATGAGCAACTTGAGCTTACTGAACAAATTAATAAATGTAGATGTGCAAAAGTATAAAATTGTTGTCAATCAACTAAGTGATCAAATAGAAATGCTAAATAACTGCGCGTCTCGCGCGCAGATTTTTAATGACATAAATAGTACGTTACAAATTATTAAAAATATACAAAGACTTTTTTCTCTCGTATGTGCAAGCTATCAATTTAATATTCTTATTATTAGTTTTCAGCTATAAACTTATACTATGCCAAGCAAGTATTTTCTTACAGTGGCTCTATATTCTTACAGGATTCTCATCATTTAACTATTTATTAATCCGAAAACATGAGCACATTCTTAATTATGAGAATTTATGGCAATAATTTTTACATACTTTTTCTTATTAATAAATTTTGTTAATATAAACTGTAGATACACATATATGTAGTGTGATCCGTGCCAAGTAATTAGCTTTTATTTGGCCATATCAAATACATATTTGGGAGCACTCTGTGCTCTAGTGCAAAACCATACTGCGACACATATAGTTGTATTCCTAAATAAAGGCTCTACATACTTTTTACTTTAGAGAACTATGTCGTTAATATTTAGAGCATTAGTTCTATCTTATGTTTGCTATTCATAAAACGATGTTTTCACAGTTTTACAGACAAAATATCTATATTTTATCTATGTGTATAATGCTTAATCAAGACTTTAAAATACAGCTTTCAAAGTTATACAATATCGGAAATAGCTCATCTGCGGATATCATGCAATTAATACAAAAAATATTATGGTACATCATGCGTTTCCTTTTTCTCTCTTTCTAAAAGTTCATCTAAAAGTTTATATCAAATGTCAAACTATATATAAACTCTTTACTCAATGGGCCCCGAAAGTAAAATATATTTCTCTGTATATGAGGTTTACAAATCGCGCATGATAAAACGAAGGCGACTATTCAAAAAGACATGATGTGGTCCTTAAAAATTTGCTAAGAGTTATTGGAATGTAGAGGAATTACGAATTTAGGTCCAAACGGTGATCTAAACTTGATGCCAACGTCAGAGTATACTTTGTTTGGCAATGCGAGATTGCACAAATATAATCTGCCGTTGTCAACGCTATGTGACAGTGGTAGGGCACCCAATAGGCTGAATTTACTGAGTATGCCTGGTGTACCCGTCGCCGGAGGTTCGATAGATAGTACTGGCGCCCGATTACTGTTTGCCCATCTCGCTATTGGAGTGATCATTCTAGGTGAATCTTCGTCGCAGAGCGCTACAAGTATCAGGTCCACCAATGATGGCAGATTCTTGACTTTGGTTTCTACCTTGTTGTCTGTTAGCCTGTATAGCGACAATTCTTGCAGAAGAAATACATCTTCCGCATTTTCCACAAACACGATTGTTGTGACACCGTGAGCAGCCAATTGTCGAGCACAGTTGATTCCTGCAGCGCCGGAACGATGCGGTCCACACAGCACGACCACGGTGGGCCATTGATGCGCATTATTCGGATTCAATCGATGACTTCCACCCAATAACTGTAAGGTGAGTTCAGCACCGGCGCGACCGAGCAATTCCACCTATCAAGGAAAGAATTATTAAATATAACGATAGAATTAAAATAAAATAAAATTTAAAACATTGAATAAAAATAGCTTAGTGTGTATATTTGAACAAATAAGTGAAAATGTGATAAGCCATATCTTGAAAATTCTCTTATTTAATTATTAAGTTTTATTCTTTATTATCCTTTCTTTATTTATTTAATTTTTAACTTTGATTATTTTATAATCAGAATAAATATTCCACACATATCAATATACCTATTTAAATGTAAATATCTTATAAGGTTGAATCTCTCTTTCTTTCTCTTTCTCTCTCTCTCTCTCTCTCTCTCTCTCTCTCTCTCTCTCTCTCTCTTACTCGAATTTATTATTCCTCCTTTTTTCTCTTTTTTTCTCACTTTTCATTTCATATTAAACAAAAAAATAGTTACAAATAATTCCAACATACGAACCCTGCGTTCCCAACTTATTCCCAATCTATCTGCTGCACCTATTAATTGCCGATGTAAACTTAGAGAAATGCTAGGAATTACTAGACCATTATCTGTAACATATTCTTTTTCACCACGGCAAGGTACCATGATCTGTCTGAGTACTGTAGGTTCAGATACAAGAATATTTTCGTCGGGTCGATAGATAGCAGTAGTACCTCGATTGTTTTCCGATTGTCTAACAATGTCCGGTTTCAAAGAATTTATTTCTTGCCACACAGCCTGCAATAAATTATAATAATAAAATAGTCAAGTAATATTATAAGTAACATATTACTAAATTTTCTTTTTGTATTAAATAATGTTTAAAAACGGTAAAACTCAACCTCTTTGTTAAACAATGCTAAGTTCTTTTCAAAATCAAAGTCTTGCTCTAATTGATCAATCGGGGTACCAAAGGTATGTTCATCTCTTTCCAGTGCTCTTTGCCGATGAGTTAATCTCTTTGAGACTGATTTATTATTAGATACATTATTTTCAGCTGCAACATTATTACATTAATATAACATATGTTAGATGTTAATATATAAATCATATGTACTTTGAGGTATTTTCCCATTAGGAGTTTGCTCCACTTGCTGCTGGTTAGGTTCTGCTGGTTTTTTGAAGTTTGTCTGTGACTGAGAACTTCCTGCTTGCACTGTTGCATTTGGAACGCACTCTGAAATAGATCGCCCAGCCCTTTTCGCAATTGGTCTCTTCACGATTACCTTACTGTGTGTATCATTAACATTTCCTGCTTCTTCTGTTGATATAATCTCAAGATTCTGTATATCCTTTACACTGTAATAATAAAGATAATTAATACATGTGTTCATATATTATTTGGGATGTTGGACAACTTAATGATAGAGCAGGTGCTGTAAAAGATCACAGTTTGATTCTTACATTGCTTCTCATATACACTAAAAATTTTCAGTGCAAGAATATTACACTCTAATAAAAGATAAACAAATCATAATATTGTGTCATGCCTTGAAGGACAGAAGCCTCTAAACAAGTAAATTTAAAAATAACTCAATTCTTTGAAATGGAATTTGGGGGAGAATTTTTTACAATCCTCTTTCATAAAAATAACAATTGTAATGAAATCAATTTGAAAGTTACAATCCATCTAAGCTATATACAATAAAATAAACAATATGTGATATATCAATTTACCCATTTATTTAAAACGATTTAAATTTAATTTAATTAAACAAATTTATTTAAATTATATATATATATATATATATATATATATATATATACACAAGATTTTTTAAAAATATATTTCTTATAGTTTATCCATTATAAAAATTAACCAAGCCAGTAATCTTACCTTAAGTTAACAACAGAAGAAGTATGAGGTATGCCATTGCAAAATGCTTTTGCCAAAGTTAGACTATTCTTATTTAGATCAATAATTTTACCCTGGTAAGCAAGATCATCGATACACTTTACCGAAACTGTACAACCCAAAAACTGTTCAGACATTCTGCCTAAAACTGAAACATAAAAGTCAAGCTACAAGCTTACAGTATCATAACGCAAATATCTCAATCATGATGTAAGGTCTTTTTACAGCGTGATTTACATCTTGATTATAATACTAATCATATACAATGTTAATCATATAAGCAAAATTCACACATAATCATAAATTTTAGAAATACAATTGTTATGAATGAATCAATGTACATGTTATTTGATAATTTATGATTTCGAGAGCAGTATCAACATATTGTAATCAATAATGATAATGAAAATTACAGTAGCTAATGAAACCACAAAAGTATCATATATATTAATATAAGACAGTACATGTGTTAATATAAGGCTATTTTCTTTAAAAATTTAAAAATAATGTTAATAAATAAATACACTTAAACGCAGAAGCAGGAGCACAACAGTCACCAGTTTTTGACATCATTGAAAAAAAATTTCGACTTCGGAATTACTGCTTATGTCAGGTTAAAAGCGGTGCGACGTTACTGGAAGACCGTATGAAACATCTACATACCTGAGTCGATGCCGATGTAAATAAAGGCAATCAAACAAAGGGAAAACAAACCGCGCAGTAGCTAGCGATAACTTAATTGTTACGCACTATTTCCACGATTTGGTGTGCGGCATCGAACGAATTACCACCCGTATGTCGGGTTGACTCGTGTATATTGCGGTATATTCGTATACTTATTGTCATTGTGTGCGTGATGGCAAAGAGACCGTCATTTTCTTCGCGTTGAGCTCTGATAGTGAAAACCTTTGAACGTTTTCCGTTATGTAAATATTCGTACAATCTTACAAGCAAATTTATAATTATAAACTATTCTAAGCAAAAATTATATTAGCTCGAAAATATAAATATATGTATCAAATCGATCGTCACCGATCGTTGGTAATTCTATACAGGATAGCGGGTCAAGGAAAGCCTTGCTTGAAAATTCACCAAAAGCTTCCGAAATTCATCAAATTAATTAGAAATACATCAATCATAATATTGTATAATAGCGATAATGATATATTTATATAATATAACAATATAATATAATAATATATAATAATATATGTATAAATAATAATATGTAATAGTAATGTTAGCAGTCATATTTCGAATCAGTTGAAATACGATTTTACATACGAATGGAATATTTTTATCATACGATTTTTATACCAGTTTATCTTTCTTCCTTTTCTCTTTAAAAGGAAAGAAGAAGAAGAAAGATAAACTGGTGCAAAAGTTCAGCCAAAAAGAACAGGTCTATTCTTTATTGAGTTTAGATACCCATTCGAATGAGTGTCACCCAGATATCACTTCATCTTTGTTGTTTATCGTATGTTAGACAAGAATGACATGATACCTGGGGAACACCCAGGTGGGAATCAGGGGATCGATTGTGTATCTTGAAATGAGGTAAAAATTACAAAAGTGAACAAATTCACTAGAATATTTATGATTTAATTGGTCAATACCTAGTAATCATTGCTCCCTTTTGTAATTTTCACCTCATTTCAAAATATTGAGTCATCTAAAAAGTATCCGCGATTTTTTGTCATTAGATGGTGTTGATGGTCAACACATCTAGTCTATTTTGAAATGAGGTGAAAATTACAAAAGGGAGCAATGATTTTTAGATGATCCAATACAATACATAATCGAGCCTCTAGGAGTTCTTTGAAAGGAGGTGAACATTACAAAAGTGAGCAAAGATTACTAGGTATTGACCAATTCAATTATGAATACTTTAGTGAATTTGTTCGCTTTTGTAATTTTCATCTCATTTGAAGATACACGATCGACCCTCTGAACACGCCTCTGCAAGTCAACTTGGCGCTACAAATGCTTTGATTGACCAATCAAAAAATGCTTCAAAGCATCAAGTGAACCGTAGCCTGAAAAACATGATAAAAATGACATATTTAAGAACATCACAATTCTAAAATGTTAAATATTTTTTGATGCAAAGAGAAACCTGAGAGACGTCCATAAAAATAATACAGAGAAAATAATACAGATATTTCCAGAAGGTTACAGAGTTTGCCGCTGAGTAGCGCGTTAGTTTGTGAGAAATTTCACGTACTCTTTACTGCTCTCTACTTATTTTCTACACGTAACACATTTACGATAGTGTATAAAATATGGCGGACTCGGCAGGAAATTGGTGTCTCATTGAAAGCGATCCTGGCGTTTTTACAGAATTGATTAAAGAATTCGGCAAGTATATTTCAAATTTTCATTCTCTGTAATCATAGTGCGTTCCTTGCTTGCACTATTTTTAACGTTACTCGAATTGAGCAAAATTCTTTATGGAAAGCATTTATCATGCATAAAAACTAGTAAGAATAAACTATAAATAAACTATAAACTATAAACTATATAACTATATGTATAAATATATGTATAAATATATGTATAAATATACGTATATACATACGTAGAAAAATACATCTATAATAAGCATATAAATATATATACATAATATGTATACACACACACACACACACACACACACACACACACGTATATATACATACACATATATATATATATGTATTGTATATAGCACAGATACATATATATACATATATATATTTAAAATCAAATTCATAATTACTTTATAATCAAGCTATAAATAAAAATATATAAATATGATGCACATAGTCACATTTGAGATAAATTAAATTCATAAATCAAGAATATTATATTATTCGAAACATCTAATTTTGATTTTAGGTGCTCTCTATTATATTTATGTTGATATATAAATATTTATAATAGCTTGATTCTAAATTGTGATTATAAAGCCTCACAGAATCTTTGCAATATTTTTAAAATAATTTTTTCATCAACATATTATATCTTGTAAAATTATCTATTATTAAATAAAATGTTAAATATTGCTGTATTTGTATAGGGGTCAAAGGTGCACAAGTAGAAGAATTATGGAGTTTGGATGATGAACAATTCAATGAGTTGATGTAAGTTTATTTTGTGTAACATTGACACTGTAATTTTTATGTTATTTGAAAAACATTTGTACATGAAAGATAAGATTCTCGATAATTAATCTTTTTGCATATTTGTTTTTTCTGTTTTTTTCCTTCAGAATGTTTTCATACTACTTTCCTTTAGATATACAAATAAGAAAAATGTATATAGACATGAAAAGTGATAAATATATGATATTGGTTTAGACAATATTAATATCTTAATATGTTAATTTTTGTATAATTTTTTTTTAATTGTTACAAATTCCTTTTTCTTTTAGGCCTATTCATGGTTTAATATTTTTATTCAAATGGGTACAAGATGATGAATTATCAGGGAATATTGTACAAGATAATAGATTGGACAAAATATTCTTTGCAAAACAAGTATGTAAAGTATAAAATAGATATCTTAAATAGATATACTACTAAGAAATAGAAAATTATTTTAATAGTAAATTAAATATAATTATTATTAATTTGGTTTTTTTGCAGTATAAAAATGTAAAAAAATTAGAATATTTGGAATATAGAAAAAATGATGACAGATTATATTATTATTTTATGGAATCTATATTTTGAGATAATTAACAGATAATAGTTACTTCCCATTTACACATAAGTGAAACTGAGTCTGAAGTGAGCTGAGTATTTCATACTCAGATTAATGACATCATTATTTGTTTATTTTGATAAAAAGTTATCACATGACAATACAGGTTTATCTCTTGGAGAAAGTGAAATTTAATCATTTTGCCTATAATCTGCACAAGATCAAGATGATGTAAGAAGTACAATGCATACAAAAGTTATCACATAACAATACAGGTTCATCTCTCGGAGAGACTTTTGTGCGTATTGTATTTCTCACAACAACACGGTCTCGATCTTGTGCAGATTATAGACAAAACTCAGTTAAACCTCACTTGTCACATTGTAAAAGAAACACGCATTCAACTGAGTTATGACGTCACAAGAGAATTATCTGAGAATCGGTGTAAATGGAAAGTAACTATTGATTCATGTGGAATTTATTGAATATAAAAGATTTTAAATGTTTAAAAAGATAATGTTTAATTTAGGTAATAAATAATGCTTGCGCGACTCAAGCAATATTGAGCGTTCTATTAAACTGTAAGCATGCAGACATATCTCTCGGACCAAACTTAGAAGAATTTAAAAATTTCTGTCAAAGCTTTGATGCAAATATGCGTGGACTTGCACTTAGTAATTCTGATGTTATAAGAGAAGTACACAATTCCTTCTCCAGGTATTTTATATTATATATATATACTTTTTAATCATTAAATATTGTTTACGTTAAAGAAAATTTATTATATACTAAAATTTTAGACAAACATTATTCGAATACGACTCAAAGCAGGCATCTAAGGATGATGATGTGTTTCATTTTGTGAGTTATGTTCCAATTGATGGTCGTTTGTACGAATTAGATGGATTGAAAGATGGGCCAATTGATCTGGGTCCGTGTTCAGTAGGGAAACAATGGGTACAAGCTGCGAAACCTATAATTCAAAAACGAATAAATAAGTAAGTTACAAAATGTAGCTTTCTCAATAACTTGTTATGTATATGTGTGTATACACGTACATACATATATTTTTTAATATTATATATTGCTATCAAGTATAAAAATAAAAATTATTATTAAATAGGTATAACGAAGGCGAGATTCATTTCAATTTAATGGCTATAGTGACAGACAGAAAAACTTTATATGAAAAGCAGAAGGCCAATGTTTGTGATCCTGAAGAATTAGAACGTCTGCAAGCTTTAATTGAGGAAGAAATTAGAAAATCAAAGAGATATCAAATAGAGAATATCAGAAGAAAGCATAATTATTTACCACTTATCATGGAACTTTTGAAGATTCTTGCTAAAGAAGGCAAACTTGTGCCTTTGTATCAGAAAGCAAAAGAGAAAGCACTTGAAAAGGAGTCAAAGAAAAATAAAGTTTAAATTTAAATTTAAATGAGACTAAGAGAAAGGTTAATTTAAATTGTTTAATATATTTGGTATTGGTTTGATTTGTGTATTGTAACCGAAAAGAATTCATTGTATCAACTTCTTAATAAAAATAAAACTTATTTCTACTCGTAATAAAATTTTTTATAAAATAATTTTAAATAATACATTTAAAATACATTTAATATAGTCATATGTATTTATATTAATTTAACATTACATATTTGTAGCAAGTATACGATAAAATTATATATTGTATAATTTAGATACAAAAAGATAAATAATATAATTGCATAATGCTTTTTTTATACAAATTAACTGTCGGTAGAATTAGTATTGTTATTAGTTTCCGTATTTAGCAAAGAAATTTTCCCATTTTCATAGATAATTCTAGATAAGAATTTATCGGTATGTGCATTTTGAATTTCAGGAATCTTAGTATGATATAAGTATTCCACAACATCTGTAACACAAAAATTGACATGTAACGTATACACGAGTATAAATTATATTTATAAATATAAATTAGATTTATTTCGTTACCGGCGAAATTATCCGTATCAGTTTTGCATTCTTGAACAAGATAAAAAAAAACTTTGCAAAGAAATACTGCAGTTGCTCCGTCAAAGTGTTGCGCAACATTGGGCCATATAATTTCGCGAGTATTGGATATTCCTTTTGTATACATACTGCAAAAATAAGTATATGCGTTTGTATATAGTGCGATTCAACAAAATTTGTGATCTATTAAAAGCAATCTAAATGATACTCAATACATGTATTGTACTACAATAACAGTTGTAGAATGTAATGATATTTACTATTCAATTAATTGTATCTTAATGTCGTTTAAATAAATAGAACTCGTGCTGAATAATTGCAGGTGTAACTGGTGCTGCCAAAATGTTCTTAAGACATTCTCGTTTATGTTAAGATTTTCTTCCATTTTTTGCCATATCGATTTAGGAAGTGTGGCATCTTTAAGTTCTTTTATATCTTTACTTATTGTCACACTGAGTAAAGTTTTTATAAATTTTTTGATCAGTGGTAACGTCCATTTAACATCAGCTAACGCTGTAATTAAATAATTTGATAGTATACATATATACGAATACACTAAGTATCTAGAAATAATAAACAATGTTCAATAATGAAAGAACATATCGCTTTTTTACTTCAAAAGTGATATAATTAAAAAAATATGAGTTATTATTATGAATGTTAAGGAGATACCTCATCAGTTATGAAGAGTTAATTTAACTTTTATAAAAAGTTGAAAAATTATGACAACTCAAAAAGAATGATTCTTTAAGAATTATGAAATAAAAGCAACAAAAATGACAATTGATCACGTTAAAAATATATTCTTTTTACCGATATTACTTAATAATTTTCTGTTAAGTTAACAAAGTTTTTCCTCTTTTTTTGAGAAACTTAATTTTTTAAGTTGTCACTTTTGAAGTGGAAAGAGCTAATATCATGAAAGTTACTTACATTCCGTTTCTGATTTATCTAGAGTTTGATTTTTAAGATATTGATATCGTTTAAAAATCGATCGGCTGGTTCGTCTTAATAATTTTGCTAATTCACTATATTTGGTATAACGTTTATCAAGATATTCACTTCCTATGTACGTTAAAATTTTTTTATCTTCCTTAGCAGTATAACTATAACATAAAAATCATATGTGAATACAAATTAAAATGATTTGATGATCAATTCGAGCCTGATTTAAAAGTTTTGTATCTTACCGAGCGTAAGTGATTTTATTACAATATAATACTTTAAATCTAGAATAAACACTGTAGAGAGTTCGCCAAGGTAATCCATTTGCCAAAAATTGAACAAATCTTTGTCTTTCTTCTATGTCGTTTATATAATATCTGCCATTGTGTCTCCAATAAAGAAATGGTTTCGGATTCTCTGGATCCCAGTCATGGAGCTGTATATTACACATTACATGGAAAAATATATCAATACAATAATGTAATTATATCATCCTATGATATTGTAATATCTTGCATTTTGAATATATAATATATAATATAATATTTTCGTTCTCAAGTTTAGGGATTCTAAAGAAAACATCAGAAGAAAGTTTCTGAGTAATGGTTAGCAAAGACTATTATCTTATTGTGTCAAATATATATGTCTGCCAAACAATCGGTATTTTTTATTAGACATAAGGTTATCTCTAACATTGCAGATAAGTTATTTATTTATTTATTATTTATTTTAAAAACTTAAAATATACCTCGCAGAATGTGTTCCAGTTTTTCCTGATAATTTTGTCCTCTATAGGTCTATATGAACCTTTTCGAATTGGTCCATGTTTCTGAAATAATATTTTCTCTTCCTTTGTTGGCGCATGAGATCCAGAAAGCTCTATTTTATGTTGTGGTGGTACTTTATGTATTAATTTTATATGTAGTTCTAGCAGTTTCTGAAATATAAAATAATTAGTTTTTACAAGACAAATAAATTATATATAATATTTAAAATATAACAATCAAAATTATTCAAAATAATGAAATTAAAGGCTATGAACCAAAAGTTATAACAATGAAATGTATAATCACTTGATTGTTTTGAACACAGCAAAATAAATTATCAAATAAAATGACTAATAAACGAGCAAATTAAGATGTTAAATTAACAATGAAGTTAATTTAATAAAAAATTCATTTATGTAATATATAATAATTAATCATAAACGTTTCTATTACAGAACGTTATGTTACAGAAATTCATAACTTTAACAATAATTTGTAATAGATGTTTTAACCTATATGAGATCGTTATCAATATTGTACTCTAATTGTTAATATGTTAAAACATTAAATTCGCAAGTAAAATGATAATTATGAAAAGCATTTGTTCATAATTATCATTTTACTTGTGGTTTTAATGTTTTAACATATTAATAATTAGTTTATAACATTGATAATAACCTCGAATAGGTCGAGACATCTGTGAATGAATTATTGTTAAAATAATAAATTTTTGTAGAAACATTTGTAATTATTACAGGAATTTATTTTATTAAATTAACTTGATTGGCTTATAGCTTTTAATTTCATTTTGATTTATTATCAATTGAGTCGTTTGCTTATCTTATTATTTTATAATCAAAATTAACCTTTATGTTAATTAATGGCATTTCTTCCCATTCTTCAAAATTATTCAACTTTTGTAAAAGACATTTCTCTTCTATATTCAATTTATGTTTGTCTTTCTTAAAATGACATTCAGATTTTTGCCATTTTATTTGAAATTGTGATGTTTCAATTCTACGTCTTTTGCGAGACATTGGACATGAATCTGCAAACATATCAGAACGTTCCTTTTCATAATCACTAATGGAAAAGGGATCTGTCACTGGATCCTTAATCATTCCTTCGTCATCTTCTTGTGTGGTATTTATCATTGTTGATAAAAAGATATCTTTACAATCTTCGAACTTTATTATAGAATCTAAATCGTGTAACAGATCAATATCCTCAAAGTTTTCTGTATTATATAATTCTGACTTGAAGATATCAGAATCACTATTTACACTAATTGTCCTCTTTTTTTGTGAATATATATCTGTTTGAGCTATGTCCACCGAATTTGCACGTTTGTTTAACTTTTTAAATACTGGACTTTTAGGATCTTTAACAAATTTTGATTAAATAGGTATATGTTCTTATGAGGACTATTTGTATTTTTGTTTATACATTTTGCAATGTTAAAATCTTGCGTTAAAATCTTATCTACTTTGTTAGGTGTATTGTGTATATTTTCTACGTTGGTAAATACTATATCATTCTCTGATTCTAAGCAGCAGCTCATCCTTGGCAACTTATCTTTACAAAAATTTTCAAGTTCTTCATTTTTATGTTTATCTACAATCAATGTTGTATTTAGTATCTCAGCCATTAAAATTTTCTTTTCCTTAACTTTATTTCTCTTTGTAATGATCAAAGTAATCGTATACTATTCTAAGTAAATGATGTATCTTTCAATTTTTCCCAACAGTTTTCTTCGTATTTATCTATTAAATTTATTATTTATTTTTTCTAATTTATATAATTTCGATATTTATTAAAAAATGTTATATAAATATTACCATTAGTTTATTCAGCTAGCCGGTTTATTTTTTGGTTATGTACATCAATAATCACATATACAATAAAATAAAGTCACGTGGCACATGGCAACCTTGACTGTGTCCCAAAATTGACTGCCAATACTGAAAATCTATAGTGCATGTAATGTAAACTGTAGCATTCTTAGTGCTGGCAGTAAATTTGGAACACAGCCTTTAATAGACCTCGTTAAGATGCCTTTTCAACGCTCGACTCGGCGCTCATTTTTAGTATTAAAATAGGACATGTGATCAAAACTGATACTTGATACTTATTCGTTAACTTTTACGTTAAAAGTGAGCGTCGAGCGTAAAAAGGCACCCTAAGAATTTCAATCTATTAGGAACCATGCTGCGTTCTGTTTCACGCATGATGCGCATGACGTATCATTTTATCTTTAATATTCGGTGAACAACAAGGATAAAATGGTATAACATGCGCACTATGCGTGAAACGGAATGCATCTCATGTATAGTATTGTGGAATATAGTTTAGGATAGGCTGAAATTTTTATTCCTTTATTCTCTGTTCCTTATTTAGACCTCGTGGATCTCATGCGACTTCATGTAATGAAAGCATACAATTTTTAGTACCAGAGAGAAATCTGAGAGAGAACATGCCGGCCCAAAATCTGTAACCGCAAAATGCTGCTCCCTGACAAAGTGGATGTAAACTACAATACATAGCAACGTCCACTTTTCTTACGATATATCGTCCATTTTTCAAGACTGGAGATGATAAATCGATATTTGCTTCATATAATCATGCTACGTATAATATGATTATATGATTATTGAACCAAATATCGATTTATCATCTCCAGTCTTGAAAAGTGAATAATGTACCGAAAGAAAAGTGGACGTTGCTATGTAGTTTACATCCACTTTGTTAGAGGGCAGTAGTGCGCGGCAGCAGCAGTTACAGTTTTTGGGCCGTCCTCTCTCAGGTTTCTCTATTATATTCTCTATTCTATTACATTTAAAATAAAAAAATTTATTGTTAAATCTTTTATAAATTGCAAAAATTTTGACTGAAGACATAGACAAAATATCAAAGAAATATAATTAAGTCATAAGAAAGCAAGTAAGTAACAAATTGTAAAATTCTAAGATGTTTTATAAGTAAAAGAATATATATGTACAATATATTGTATTGCTCAAAATTGTTTATATAAATAAAATATAATTCTAATTATATTATATTAAAATATATATGTAATCATATTACACAATTATTTATTTTTAAATATATACTGTTTTTATTTTTAGCGTTTGTATAAAACTACTTTTAAGAAATATTTTTTGTAGATAATATTTTATGCGTGTTATATTCTAGTTAAAACTAACGCTATAATTATTCAACAAAAAATTCAATTTGTATTTTCAATATGTCGAATATTCCGAAACAGCAAAAGAATTTTTACAGTATACAAATATCACTAATATTAATATTAATATTTGGAATATACTGTATAAACACTTTTTGTATATATCACGAAATTCACTCACCTGCGAGCAATATGCAAATAAGAATTATAGAAAGAATAGAAAAAGTGCAGCATTTTATTTGTGAAGTATTATTGAGTATTGTGAAGTGAATCCCCAAAATAGAATTACAAGGAATCCAGAAAATACGAATGTCTAAAAGACCTCTTAATGACGTCTTAAAAAAGACGTCTTCAAGATGGCTTTTAATCAAATCCTAAAGACTTTTTTTTAATTTACTTAGTCCATTTTAAGATATCTTTAAAACTGTCTAAAATCGTTTTTAAGATGACTTTTGGTCGTATTCTAAAAACATTTTTTTTCAGACATTTTTTAGACGTCTCCAAAGACGTCATGATTTAAGACGTCTAAATATAGGACGTTTAAACGACTCCCTAAAGATGTCACAAAAAGTGTCATAAGATGTCTTAAAGACGTCTTTCTGATGATTTTTTTAAGACGTTTTAAAATATGACTTCGAGACTTTCAAATGTCTTTTATACATCTTTAAGTAAAATGTTGTATAGGAAGGTAAATGAAATGTGTTTTTGACAGTACAATTTTATTATAAAAATTTATTTCAGGGATTACCAGACCTAACATTTCTGGGAAAATATAAGATTATTATTTTGCCGAATATACATACATGAAACATTCTCCGAATATGTATTAATGCATGGCTGGAATATTTAACGATTATTATTTGAATGATGCTTTAACATTCTGAAAATATTTCGAAATATTTAGAATTTTTCTTGTTATTTTGGGTTTTTTAGAACATTTTATGAATATTTGAAGAATATTTAGCGTTAGTTGAGTTAATTTCGAACATTCGAACATTCAATTCCATGATAGTTGTACATTCCTTGGCATAAAAAAGGAAATATATGTGGCATTTATTTTAAACATTATTAATATCAATAACTAATGAATAACTATTTAAATTTATAATTTGAATAAATATTCAAATTTATTTAAATAATACATTATATTTTATTACTGTTATACAAAATGTCTAAAAAATTTCGGGACGGCCAAATAACTCCTCAGGAAAGCATCATCGAGAAAAATGTTAAATACAAAAGTTTTAAGGTTTAAACAAATCTATTTACTGATCTTATCAGTTTAACTTTGAGTGGTGTCGCCAAGGCCTTAATGAAAAATAACTTTATTACAGTGTTTTGAAAAGTTCTTGACATCAGCTATTAGATTCTGAAATCAAAAGTAGGATATTTCATTTTAAAAAATCGACATGACTTTGATCTGACATTGGCGACGCCATCGAAAATTAAATTAATGTGACAGTAAATAGATCTTTTTGAATCCTAAAACCTTTGTATTTAATGTTTTCCTCGATAATGCTTTCCTGAGGAATTATTTGGCCGTCTCGAAACTTTTTGGGAACTCTGTACGTATTCACTATCAAGTTCTATGTATTGAAAACTAATTATATCAGCAACATGTGTATATTCGTTAAAAAAATCACAAAACAGATTAATACAATCAGTCGTTAATAATCAGTCAAACTGGAATTAAGGGGCTCCATATAGGCAAATGGACTATAATAAATTAGAAACAAAACAAACATTGTGCATACTTAAGAGAAAATGTTTTTTTTTTATTTAAGGAGATTACATTTAATTGTTATCTTTAAATAACAATATTTAGAGAATCATAATTGTAAAATTAAATTTCTTTTTTAATCTTCAATGATAATCTAATATTAATTTTATTTTGCATGCACATTAATATATATATATATTTACTAATTTTATATTATTAATTAATAATTAAAATCACTTTATTATTATAATTTGAATAAGTTATCAAAGAATTTTATAATTTCATTTGAAAATATTTCGATATTACATATTCAATTTAGATAATGATGTATTATTTCTTATCATACTTTCTAATCATGCTTAAAGGCGTACCTGAATAATTTTTACAAATGTGTTAATATTTATACTTTTTGTAAACTATATACATGTAAAAATTATGTCCAAAACATTCTGTTTTTATTGAACAACACATTTTTATAGTTTATTCATTTTATTTATTATTATTTCTATATAAATTAAAATTTAAAAACATCTGATAACAGAAATTTAAATTTTTTTTAATAACTATTTTAAGTAGTAAGTTAACTATAGTTATTCAAAATAACTATAGCAAAGTTTCATTGCTATTTATTGATTAGTTACAAAGGTTTAGAACAAATAAATATTTGTTTATTTATTAAATAATTATTCAATATGCATCGTATAATAATTTTATATAAATAATTTTGAATATATAAAGTACTTACATTAAAAAATTAAGATTTTTGTCTTTTATTTTATAATGTACATTTCTATATATTTCTATTAGAGAATATTTTTCTTATTTACGCTCTCTTAACTTTGTATAAATGTTTCACGCGATTTTTCACGTTTTAGGAGACGAAAATGGCTCTAATGATTAAGAAGAGATCTTTCATTACCAATGCCACAATAGGTAGGGAGATGATGTAAAAAGACAAGGTGTATCATTGCGCACACTGAGAAAAAATTTGGTTGAAACAAGAAAATATATTTTCTTTAAACGAATTTCTTCTATACGAGCAAAAATTTATTTTACAGTAATAAATTATGTATTCTTGTAAATAAATATTTCGTTATTTTGAGTAAATCATTTTGTATGTTTTGATTTCATTACTATAAGTAATGATTTCAATAACATGAATAATACAATTATTGAAATAAATGATTTATTTGCAATAAGAAGACTAGGCTTCTCAGCTGAGTTTCTTGAATTTCGTTTAAATCAATATTTTATTGAACGAAAGAAATCTTTTGCAATGAAGAAATCTGACATTCTTGAATAAATAAAAACACTTTCAAATAAATATATTATTAAACGAAAGAAATTATTACATTGCAATAAAAAATCTGATGTTCTTGAATGAGTAAAAATATCTTTAAATAAATATTTTGTTGCATGAGAGAGAGAGAGAGACAGAGAAGGGGGGGGGGAGAGAAGAAAATAATTTATTTGCGATAAGGAAATGTAACTTTCTTGAATAAAGAAATGCGTTCATCAAAATATTTCATTGAACAGAATAAATCATTCAAGAGGAAACCTAATGTTCTTGAATGAATAAAAATATTTTAAATGAATATTTCGTTGCATGAAATAAATAATTTATTTGCAATAAGGAACCTAATACTCTTGAATAAATAAATACGTTTATTGAAATATTTAGTTGAATGGAATAAATCATATCATTGCAAATAACAAATCTAATATTCTAGAATGAATAAAAATACTTTTAAATGAATATTTCGTTGCATGAAACAAATAATTTATTTAAATAAAGAATCAAATGTTCTTGAATAAATAAATACGTCTTGCAATGACACGATTTATTCTATTCGACAAAATATTTAATCGAAATTTCATTTGATGAAATATTTTGTTGAATAGAATAAATCATATCATTATTAGAAGAATGATGTTCTTGAATGAATAAGAATATATTTTTAAATGAATAAGAATGTATTTTTAAATGAATATTTCGTTGCACGCAAGAAATAGTTTATTCTCTCTCTCTCTCTCTCTCTCTCTCTCTCTCTCTCTCTCGCGCGCGCGCAATAAGAGTCCTAATGT
The DNA here is from genome assembly GCF_024713525.1 of Acromyrmex echinatior. NCBI lineage: Eukaryota > Metazoa > Arthropoda > Insecta > Hymenoptera > Formicidae > Acromyrmex > Acromyrmex echinatior. Next base: position 748,218 of record NC_141857.1, on the reverse strand, counting down.
TCTGTTGTTCTATGCTGATATTGGTGTCAGACACTCAATAATTTTCAAGTTTGTATGCTACGAAAGGAATATTTTGTTGAGAAAAACAAATATCTACAAAGGGCAAGAGAACATTTACTTATATTATATTATATTGATGTAGATATTTATTGTAATCAAGATGTATATCTTTGCTATTCTAATTGCTCAAGTAGCATAGAAGCTCATGCAAAGCACTAAAAAAGCGATTACATGCGCTTTGTTAACGCTTTGTAAGCGCTATTAGGATATCGCTATATTATAGCAAAGCTTGATTGACATACAGACATTACAGACAGCTGAGAGTGCAGACACATTAAAAAGAATAAGCAATTAGAAATAAGGAATAAGGAAATAATTTCAACCTATCAGAAATCAAATATACCGAAATACACGATTTCTGAGTTGAAATTGTTATTTCTATGGCCGGTATTTATAATCTTATATTTAAGATTCTTATATTTAAGATTGTCTCATTAAATACAATCTTAAGATGTCATGAACCAATCAGAAAACTTAGCATCTTAAGACATTACTAAGCAAAAAATTTACAAAATTTAAAAAATTTATTCTAAAAAATATTTTTTTGAATAGGTTTAGTGGAATATTTATTAAATGTAAACACATTTACTAGATAAAAGCATTATTATTTGATTCAATTATCATTTTTTTTATTTATCTAGATATTTATTTACCGTAAATTTTCTGCTAAAACTATTCAAAGAAATACTTAGTAAAATTTATAAATTTTTTTCTCAATGTAAGAGATTCTGGAGCGACGGCCGAACTTGATCAAGATAGATATTACAGATTTTCATTTCCAATGTAACATGCTTTCGCCCTCTGAGTTGACATGATTATGCCTTAGTGTGGCTATTGGTCACGTCAGCCTACCAACACAAGTATCCGCGAGTCGCAAGTATCCGTGAGTTTACTTCACTGAGATTTTAGTTTCGGTATATATAGTACGTACATATATCGAATAATAAGACGTTAAAGACATAAATTATAAGATAAAAATATAAACTGATATTGGATTGAAAAAAAAATGTGTAAAACTCGAATGTGTATTATTAACAATAATTGACGATTACAATCGTTTTGACTACAATTTAGATCTTGATTATAATTCATCTCATCAGTGTAACAATAAAATATTAACAAATTTAAATATTAAGCATTACATTACATTTTGATATAATATAAACGAGGCACTTTATAGAATTGAAGATATCGCAAATATAAATTAAGTTAGTAAGTAATCTATGAATAAAATCTCTAATCGTCTATTGTATTTGATAAAATTTCGATAGTATTCGGATATCAAATATGGCTTCAAATCAACTGTTTAGCTGTCGCCCCGCCTATTGTTGTGTATATATACAATCAAACTTACTGTATTTCTATCTGTTTATATTTAATGTTAACAGTTGCATTCAATAAAGTTATTATTATTATTGTTATTATATTAAAATATTAAACACACAATAGAATATCTCAGTTCAATTTACTAAAAAAAATATATTACGTTTATCTTGGAGACCTTCCAAATAGAGAATTAAAAAAAATTCAGTTGTTATGTCATTAATTTAGAATTCATTTTTAGACATAAAAAGAATTCTTTTTCGGAACAATTCTGAAAAGAATTTTTTTTGCATCTGAAAATGAACTCGAAATTGATGACGTATGACTGAATTCTTTTTGTGCTATCCGAGCTTCGTATCAACCAGTTATTCCATTAGAACACAAAAAAAAAGTAAAAGAATCTTTTAATGATGCGCCTTTTTTTCTATTCTATGTGGTTCTTTAAATTTAAGAAATTTAACTCGCTGCGCAATGATGTTCCATTTTCATTTAATCAACAGAAATATGGATTAAATGTTTTACGAGAAAACGATTGCCAACAGATTGTGACAACTTTTATGATAATAAATATGCTACAGCATTTTTGCTCATTTGTGCAAGCAACCGTTGTTTACATAATATCTTTAAGTTGTTCTAAAAGAAATTATTATTGTCCTGATGAGAATAACATGATGACAATTGAAGAGAAACTTATACTAAGCATCTATTTTCTTTCTTATTTCAAAATACATTAAGATATATTATTTGGGTAGTTGCTTGATATAAGTTTCTTTTCAGTTGCTATCACGTTGTCACCGGCACAATAGTAATTTCATCAGACGACCTAAAAGCATTATATGGACAATATAATTGTCTATGTAAACGAGCGGAAATACGGTAGTAGTACGTTTATTGTCATGGAAATTGTTTGCATAATATATTGGATTCAAAATATTTACATTATAAAAAAAAAATCTTGTTGCACATTAATTGGAATTCTAGTAAATTCAATCAGATAGATATAATATATAGTTAGAATTATCAAACATTCTAATCAAAATAACTACACAGAAATTCAGTTACAATAATCAAAAAACTGATTCGTATGATCAGAATTTGTTTTGTTTACAATATAACATTTCTTGTTGGTATACAACTAAAATATTTTTCTCAGAATATTTCCATTCGATTGACGGAAATGTTGACTGAAAAATATTTTACGAAAACGATTTCCAATAGATTGTAATGACTTCTACAGCAATAAATATGCTATAGTATTTCCACTCGTTTGTACAAGTAACTATTGTCCGCATAATACGATAGTATCTCAGACATTTAGATATTTCATACATATTTTATATAAGCTTTATTCGAAATATTATTAAAATATAGATTAAATATTTTATATAATATTTTTGGTAAATACAAATAAATATTTCTAATAAGTATTTTTTACTTGGATTATAATATCTCATTAAGTATTTTCACAGCATTTACTATAACTTACAATAAATATTGCATAATATTTATAATAAATGTTTTATAATTTGTGCAATCTGTAAGATAAAAATATTTACGAAATATTAAAAATAAATTTTATAAATATTTATAAATATTTTGTAAATATTTTATAAATATTGTGTGCTGAGAAAAAAAAATATATATATATACACACACATATTAATTACAATATAACAATATTTTGTTTAAATTAGATCTAAATCAAGAGATATGTGTAAATACATTTACCCTTTAATTTAAAAAAATCAATATAAATTTTTATAAGTTATTATTATTCTTTTTGTACATAGAAATAAAGTATTTAAAGTCTACTTGTTCCATACTAAGATTGTTGTCTTTTTATAAATAAATAGAATAACTTTATTACTTGTAAAAATCCGATACTTTATTTAGAGGACAGAACGAGTGATATTTCTTATCTTTTGTTTTTTATGTACTATTTCAGCTTTTTATATTACGCTGTTATTTCTTGTTACAACGTATGTTCGTTGCTTTTACGTAAGACATACATAATCTAATTTGATAAAAAAATAGTTATATGTGATGCTGCTGTGTGGCATTAATCACTTTATTGTTACTATCTTGATAAGAGAGAAGTGGTATTTTCGTGTCGCGTCTCTTCATATTGTTTCGTTGATTCATCAAAGCTTCAGATCTGTAACTGGTGATAACATCAATAATTAGAAACAAGATATCAAGATTTTTTTTCTAATATCAATAATTAGAAACGAGATATCAAGATTTTTTTCTCTAATATTGATAATTAGAAACAAGATAGCAAGATTTTTTATCGATTAGAACGTTACGTCTCTTCGTATGAATTTTCGTATGGAGTTTAATCGTACAAAAAACGAAAAAACTTTATCGCTCTACGACACGTGTACTCGTAGTTTACGTAACTCGCATGCTGCGAGTTACATTGGAGCAAAACGCGCAAAGGATTTTGCGAGATACGGCACATCGAACGGTCTCGTAAATTCTATTCACCTATGATAAGAGTCCTGCCGTTGTCTCTGCGGCCAAAGATGAAACGCGCCATATATCAAAGGATTTACCAAGCTGTTGCTCATACCGAAGAAAAATATTCCGTTCTGTAGCTCCGCGCTGAGCTGAAAGGCATTCAATGTTTGTTAGCATTCGATGTAGACTTTTCGATATAGCCTAATCTAATCCCTCTGTTGTTGCTATCAAAATACACTAACGTGATCATCCGGATTGATAAACAAAAGAATTATCATCATCGTATAATACGGTGTCCACCAAATTAGAAATGCCGCTACGATGACGACGCTGATCCGCAGTGATTTCGTTTTTGCCCTGTTCATCAGTCTTCTCCTATTTAAGTCGATGTTTGTGTAGGTTTTTATTTGATCCATTTTAAAATTTCTCCGACTTCCTGTTCAAGGAAAAAAATTCATTTCTTTGCATGACCCTAAAAAAGGAATTTTCGACCAGTGTTCATAGTTCACTTTTATTTCAAGACTGTCTTAAGATATGTTAAGATGGTAAATATAGCTTTCTGATTAATCCGTTGGCATCTTAATATTTATGACGAAACATAAGAATTAGGAATACTGGTTTTTAGAGGAAAGTCTCCTATTATGAGATATCGAGTACATTTTGGGTAGAATGCTAGAAGTTTATGGGCAGAATTTAAAAAAATAATAGGACATTTTGAAGAGAATTTAATAAGTTTTAAGATAATGTTATGTAAAATTTAATTCCAATTCTATTTTTTTTTAATTAAAGAAATGTAAAAAGTGAGCAAATCGCAAAGACCAAAAATTGTGCTCCTAATATGAAATGTCCCAAGAAATCGATAATAAAATACAATGTACATCGATATTGCAATTAAAAAAAACTTTATTTAATGTTTCTAAAATACGAATAAACACAGCCATTGTGCACGCAAAATGAATATGTAATGCATTGTACAGGATTTGTCTTCAGGTAGTTGGAATCAAACAGAATAGGCACTCGATATTCATTCCGATTGTCTTTTTTATTATTGCACAATAACGCATACTTTAATAATGATTTTTATTATGATTATAAAAAGTAATATAAGTAAAAAGCATAGGTTATTTCATATTAGAAATACCTTGAGTATTTCATATTACTATTCCTACGTCTTACAGTTTTACGATTATCAAATCTAACTTCTGTAATTAAACAATTCAATATATCCCGTATTTTTCTATTAGTACGATCTTGCTCTATCTTGCACTACATGAAGAATTTATTGCCAAATACAATATTTTTTACTTATTAAAAAAAGGTTTAAAGACTCAATGAAATTTGAAGACATTCAAATTCTAAAATCTTTTTTACAACAACTACAGGCATGATCGAATGAATTTTCCACTAAATAGTTTGCAATCCAAGAACAATAAATTCTTGGTGCAACTAACAGATAGTTTATATTAGTTTAGCAGAAACGCTGCTATCTTATATTAGGTGTCTATCTCATAATAGAGAGCTTTCCTCTATATCTTTGAAATATAATATAGCACAGAATATTTCAGTAACATTTCTTTAATATTGCAACGTTGCTGGAATGATCCGTAATATAACGGATACATTGATCAAACCATTCGAATGATTATCGAAATTTTTTAGAAAACAATTTTTCTTTCAACTTTGATATTTTGTACTTTTGAAACTAAGTTGTTTTAAATATCAAGATATTTACATATCAAGTTTTCGTTCTGAATTTATATGAGAAATTCTTTTTAAAATCTTTTAGAATATTTAAGGATCATTCTGTACAAGCTAGATTAAATAAAATTTATTGTAAAATTATAGTATATATATATATATATATATATGTATAAGAATAATAAATCATATTTTACATACATTGTACGTTTTATCGCAATTATAATTTTGTATATATAACACAAAAGTTATACTTACGGGAAATAGTGAGCACAGTGGATACGTAAGTGGTAATTAAAATTGCTAATGGCAGAAGGAACATGAAGAATATACTGAAACTTGCATAGAGTTGTTCCTGCCAACGCTCGGTGTAAAAGCCGTGTGTCACACATTGCACAAATTCTTCTACAAATGGTCCTTGCACAACATGAAATATCGCGATCTGAAAAAAAATCAGTATATGCAGACATACAAATATGCAGACATCAATATTAACGAAATACGTAAATAAAGTAATAATAGCATGTACATTGATTAGATATTACTTGCGGATTCGAGAGAGAAAATACAGAATTTGCAAAAAGTCCGAAAGTTCAAAGATTTGCGTGTAAAAGTAAAACATAAATAAAGGAGAATTTTAAAAAGAGACCGATTTTTAGGAAAAGGAATAGCGTTTTTTTTATAAATGTCGATTCTCTAATTATAATAATGTTAATAGAAAATTTTCGGGATTGAGGAACACCTTGAAAATTGAGGATAAATAGATATATTTAAATTTCAATATTCTTGCTTACTTTTCAAAGTATTCCTTAAATGCCACAAACTTTTTAATAATTTTATCATATTCAAAATCTATAAAAAATACTATTATTTTTACATCTCTGTGGATAAAAATCGATTTCTTTTTAATATCTTTAGTTAATACATAAGATGTGCTACAAAAATATTTATAAGATGTTAAATCATATTTTTAATTTTGATTTAAACGGAAGATTAAAACAAACGTAGGATAAAACTGTTGGATAAAATATATATATAAAATTCCATTTATAAATAGAACTATATAACTTTTTAAATAGATATTTTATATATATATTTTTATAATATATAATTTGATTTTTTAATTATTCTGCATATATGTATAATACATAAAAGTACTAAAGTAGAGATATTGAAAAATTAATAATTTATAAAGTATTTTTTATATTTTATTCTAATAAATATAATTACGACATGTAATATAAAATATCTCGTCAACTACTTATTAATTTTTTGACATTTTTACGTACAGAATAGTGCTGGTTAATTAATTTATTTTGAATATTAAAAGTACTGTTAAAATAGTACTGTCAATAACACCTTTATGTATTTAAATTTCTATAAGGAATTGCCTCCTGGGCGGTATTCATAGTTTATTTTTATTTTAATACCGCCTTAAGTATATTTTAAGATGCTAATACAGTGTCTGTCCGATTGACTCATGATATTTTAAGACTGTATTTAAGACGATCTTAAATATCCGATTATGAATATCAGCCAAAGGGTCGTATTAGCATTTCAAGACATTACTTAAGATAATCTTGAATAAGAACGGACTATAAATATCGGCCTTTGATTTAATAAGAATTGATTGAATAAGAATTAAATTGATTGAATAAGAATTGATTATGAATATCGGCCCATCTATTTATTACAATGTCTATACATATACTAATAGCGTTTTCGACTGTAGCTGGTTTGCATCAACTTAGATTGGATTAATACTCCATTGGTTGACGTTGTATGCTCCAATAGTAAAGCATGTAACATCATTAATTTAACCAAGGTTGGTGCAAACTCGCTATACAGTTAAAAACGATGTATGCCATAGAAATAGAGCTAATAACATTATTCAACATCATTCACCATGATTCAACATCATTTACTAATTTCAGTTTTATTTTTTATGGTTATTCACTGTTATCCATGAAGCTAACATCACTTTAGACATTCATTTGTAAACGTTCATCAACGTTGAAGGTTTTGCTACCACGTTTGGCAGATCAGCTGACTTGCAAATTCGCCGTGTTTCTTCGATAAGGCGGAATACTGAAGCGAGAGATGGTACAAAGGTTACCGTGAATGTTGCCGTAAAAAGAATTTCGTGGAACAGGAGAGGCGCATTAATTAAACGGGCCGTTTGTCTCTTGCCTTGTCAAGAGATAGGTATACGTCTGTCATTAATCTTCACCACACGGACCGTGTCTCTTTCTTTCGTCGCCACGACAGCATTGTTCCTTGACTGGGTTCGCGATCTTCGTCCTTTCCGACCCTCACTCGTTGCGTGATCTCGACAAGAAGACACATTAGGCCAATTTCGAAGACTTTACATCCGCCTTTCATGCACTTGACACCTCATTAAATCTATCTAGAATTGGTCTCATCTCGAGGACAGGATAACGCTCGATCGAATTGCAACGTCTTCCTCGTGTCTAGTATTGTTATACTTATTTTACAGATATGCTAATATATGAAATACACGTCTTTGTTGCTTATCACTGTTAATTTTTTTCTGGACACATATCTATCCCGTGTAAGCAAGAGATATTGATAATGACGATATCCCTCGGTAAACATCAATTAACAGTAACATATATTAATATAATTTCCAATAATATAAATGTAATATAATATAATATGTTATATGTTATCTTTGAGTAGGAAATTATAATATTATTATATAGATAGATACGTTGTTAGATATCAAAGAAGCAATAATAATCCAATCTCTTGAGTTAAATAATTTTGTATAACATTATTTTTATATTTGTAAAATATAAATCAATCTATTTCTGTGATTAGTTTCAAAGTAAATATTGTCCATGTTAATGTATGTATTTAGTAAAAAATAAATTAAATTTGAATCATAAATACATTTTCTTGAATTAAATTGTTTAATTTCATTGTTGTAATCGAATTAACGATATATTGGATAGAAATAGTGACGATCTATAGAAATGATTAAAAAATAATTAATATTGAATATAATTTGATATTATAAATTTAATAATGTTAGATATACAGTTACAATTAGATATACAGTTTAGTAGGAAATTATATAATACTGTACATGTAATATTAATTGTGTTTACTGAGATTGAGTTAAAAATAATTGATATCGATACGATCATTTTATGAAAGCTTAGAATATAATACAAATCCATTTTGAATTATTTAAAGGTTATTTAATTAATAAGGAGAGAAAATTTATTCTTTCCCCGACTTTGTTTGAATTTAGAATCAACATGGTATATTATCTGACCATGAAGATCCTTGGTTTAATAATTTCTGCGATCAAAAATCTTCGCGAGCTCAAAGGATCTACGACACGAGAAATTCTTCAATATATTACATCTGTTTATAAAATCCCGGCTGCTGTAGCACGACGTCAGGTTTATATTAATAATTTTTCATGTTTTATGATCGTCAAATGAAATAATATGGTATAAGTCTTTAAAATTTGTTTTCATTTTTATATATCATTTATATATATATATAGATATAGCTATTTTATATATATATATATATATATATATATAGGTATACCTATTTTATATATATATATATATATATATATATATATATATAGGTATACCTATTTTATTATTTATATCACATAATTATTTCATTCAATAATTTAAATATTAATATACGAAGCAAGTTAGTGAGAGAACAAAATAACAGATCACGTATATATATATATAAACGTTTGATGAAAAAGGTTTCAGTTATTCTGTGTTGCTTAAGATTTATTACATAATTCCTGATTCTGCGTCGCTCATTTCAAAACTGCGTCACTCAATTTAAAAATTTAAACACAATTTTATTACGAAATACATATTTTGCTGATGATTTAATGCCATACTGATTTATTAATCAGTTAATTAAAAAGGAAATTTATGTATGTTTTTTAAGCCTGGTTTGTTAATTACAATTTTATCACGATCTTCCTGCTACATTCCTTTAATTACTCTTGATTACTATCTTACAGTTTTTAAACTTGTTTTTGTTGTTAGTTGTTGTTTAAATTATTAAATATTAATTATAGAATTTTTAATTATATATATAAATAAAACGAGGAAACGGATCATTCTTTACTTTCTAAACAACTGTTTATAAAGTGCTATTTATTATTCTTTTTTTTTCTTGTTTATTTATTTCCAGTAATTTTTTATGTGTGAACAGAGAATTCTTATTTAATATTTGAATATAAAATATGACATTGAGACAGCGAGTAAAGTCTGAAGTTTTTCAAATTTTTTTTCCCAGTAGAGTTTAAATTTCAAATATATCAATTTATATAATATTGTTGTGTAATTTTGTAAAAATCATTTATACGAGACTGTTTTTTTAATAAATAATTGTCTCTCTAAATAACAGGAAATTTAAAAGATTTCCAAACAATATATGTCTAAAAAACGATGTAAAAACATAGATAATAAAAACGGGATATACATACGTGCGCGCGCGTTGAAAAGATATATAATAAAAAATATCACAAAGATGTTTTCTTGGTTACCTGATATATGCATATATACGTATTCATGAAGATGTTTCGGCTTGCTGTCACAGATGCAGAATGCTTTAAAGCGCGGAGTTACTTATGGCATTTTGAAGAAGACCGATGGTCAGTATAGTTTACCGACCGACAATGAAATCACACGACAGGAGGTGGCTGCTCAAGAAATCGGTCTACTGGATTTGTACTGCCGGCGAAAGATACATCGATCGAAAGGTAACAGGACACGACATAATAAAAGGACTGGGCGCAGTCAAAGGGTTGTCTGCAGGAAGAAAGATATGCGAAAATCACGGGGATGCGGGTCAAGGTCCTACAGAAGAAGAAGAGGTGGAAGCAGAAGCTTTGATAGACGTGTTCACGACGGGAAGTCTAAGATCGAACCTATTCTGGTCGACAAATTGACTGATAAGTCAACTAAATCGAACTCAACTATGACAGGGGTTAACGTGATTGACGATATCAAGCGAAGCAATAGCTCAAATATGCCTTCCGAACAATGGGATCGCAGTACATCGTTATCATGGTAATCATGGAGATATTTCAATGATATTCGTTGGGATTCCTAAATGTTGTAATACGATTTTAATTTTTCTAAACTGAATCAAATGTTTTGAGGAGTAAATTTTATTTTCATTTCTTTTGAATCTTTTCTATAAGTTTTATCATATATCCTAATAGTTTATGGATATATGGATACATACATTGAAGAAAGAGTCAAATTTTATTTGTAGAAAATTTTGTACAGTAAACTATATTTATAATGTTTTTGTAACTATCTGTGTTTTATATTGATGTTTTGATTGTTACATAAAAATAAAATTACAAAAACAATTTTATGTTTTAATTTGTTTTTTACAAAAGCTATTGCTTTATTTAAAGCCACATCAATGTTTATTGATAGTTTGAAGAAATATATATATTGTAAAACACATACATTCATATCTCGAATACATATATCTCGAATAACCAAAGATTTTTGCGAATGCTCTGTTATTGAATTGCCAGTGATCACCAAGAAGAAGACATATTTTTTCTGTTTTAACAACTGTAATTTTACTGCTGCATCTTTGTTACATAAAATACATCAAAATAAAACTACAAAAACAATTTTATGATTTAATTTATTTTGTATAAAAACTACATTGTTTTATATTAAAGCTGGTTTGATAAAAGATTAAAACTTAATATATACGGGAGGTATACCTGCGAAACTATTGCCATAGAGCGTGTATAGATAGAGCGGACTAAATTGAGTTGAAAAATCTTTTACCATTTTGCAATAGTTAACGAAATAATTAATTATTAAAAATTGCCGAATATTGCTCTTTAATTTTTTACTCAAATACTATCAACTTCACAGAAAAACAGTAAGAGACAAAAATTATTTATTTTCTTCTTATAGAGAAGAATTTTTAAGAATTTTTTAAAGAATTTTTAATGAACTTTTTAGTACTGCATTTTCTTATTTTTACCAATATGAAAATATGGAATTAAAAATTTCTGAAAAAATTCTAAAAACTTTATAAGAAGAAAATAAACAATTTTTGTTTCTTGCTGTTTTTCTGTGAAGTTGCAAAAAATGCAAAATGTGCAAAATGTTTTGCAAAATTGCAAAATGATAGAGGACTTTTCGACTCAGTTTAGTTCTATTTACACACTCTATGACAGCAATCTCGCTGGATATATACACCCTGTATATCAAATTCCCAGAAGTTCTTGTCAGAAATATTGTCGATTAATTCTCAATGATTACCAAATAGGAAACACATTTTTCCTATATTTTTATTGTTGTATGTTTACTACGTAAAATATATTAAAATAAAATAAAACTGCAAAAACAATTTTATAATTTAATTTATTTTATATAAAAATTATTGTTTTATATCAAAATCAGGTCGAAGAAAGATATATTAAAATTTATATGTGGCGAATTTTTTCGCCATTATTGAGATTATTACGAATGTCATTTAATTGTCAATGAGCCGCATGGGCAGGAAACGCACTTTTTGTATCTGTGATCTTTATTGCTATATATTCATTACATAAATTGTATAAATAAAAGGAAAACTACAACCTAGGAAAGCGTTTCTTGATATAAGAAAAGAAATACAATAATTGCTTGGTATAAGTTTCCTTTCAGTTACCAACATGTTACTATCACTAGAACAATAGTAATTTCACAATTTTGAATTGTTACTTTTAAGTTATCGAAATTGTGATATTCAAATTTTTAATAGTAATTTTATTTAGGATGGATTAAAAGGTATTTTACGGACAACAGTTGCTTGCGGAAACTGGTACTAATTTTTATTAATTTCTTTTTTGCTTTGAAACAAAAGAAATCTCATGTATACATTATATTATATATTATAGATTCTGATAAGAAATAATTTAAAACGTATTTATATGGCATTCTTTTAACATCTTTTTTGCTTATATTTGTTAAATTAGTGACATTATTTTGATCGTATCAATGATGCTAAAATAACATGATATATTGAATGTTCCTTTTACATAAATATGAAATTATAAATATAAAATTGTAATTTTTTTTTAGTAAAATTGTGCTCATTTTTATCCATAACTGTTTTAATTTTCTTCAATGGGCTTCTTATTATTAGTTTTGAATTCGTTTTTTATGCTTAATAGTGGCTATGTTTTCTAATACTTTTTTAGCTCTATCCTCAATTGTATGTTTAGATATATTTCTTATTTTTTAATATTATATTGAAAGGTTTTTTCATGCTCTATATTTTTGCTAATTTGTTTCTTAAATGAATATTTTCTAAAAATACAAACAATAAAAATATTTAAATAGTATACAATATTGTTATCTTTCTCTACCTTTTTTATTGACATATGAAGTATTATATTAAAGTTCTTTTTTATTCTTTTCTTCTTGCAAAATTTTTTGTACACCTGTTTCAATGATTATAATTTCTTATTATATTTTTGTATTATGCTAGGCGGCATTATATTCTACTCTTGATCGGATTTTTCGCTTGTTTGACTTTTTTTTATCAAAATATGTTCCTGTTCTCTTGTTAATATACAAAAATTGCTTTTGCAGTTTCCCTGCTTTAATAATTAGAAGCATAATTTTTCGTTATGTATGTAAACAATGTGTTAGAACTTCTTCATTCTATTTCATATCTATACATATAATGTTGAAGAGTATGTGGCAGGCATTACGAAATTAATCACACAATATTAAGTAAAATTCGATCGAGAAATGTTTAACACAAATAAGCAAAGCAAGTCAAATTTGGTCGAAGCGGGTCTTGGCATCTAATAATATTTTTACAATTTTTAGTTTGAGCAAATTGCGTGCCGATTATTTGTTAATCTTGAAACACAATTTTTAACTGAAGTTCTAGACTGGAGCACTGCACTTGAGAAGCAATTTAATATAACTGCTAATGAGCGTCTTTAAAACACTGCAAAGAATTTATTGTGAAAAATATCATCTCATTGCAGCCGGGAGATTCGATTTAATTTTAATGCTTATTAGCATAAAAAATTATTGAATTGCTTAATTTAATAAATGATATTACTACTCTGATTCTGCTTGTGACTGTATTTCAAGACAAATAATCGTCGCGTATTTATTTGTCGCGCATGAATTGGAAATTGTAAAATTCATACATAAATTTATTATTAGGTACTATTACGATTTGCTTTGACTGAATATAGGATTTCTCTTATTTAATTAGATTCACTTTACAATAGTTTGTAATATTGCTTGCATCAATTTTAGTTTAGGACTGTGTTTTAAGATCGACAAATAATTAGAGCGCTGTTTGCTTAAACTGGAAATTGTAACAAAAATATTATTAAATTCGCGAATTCTTATGGATCAATAAATCTAAAGTAAAAAATTAAAAATTAAAAATTAAAAATGATTCAATATAGCAGATTTATAATATAAAAAAATTGTCTGATTTGTATAAAATAGAAACTGCAGTTTTATTACCTTTTGTCAAAGTTTAATGATTTTGACTTCAGATTCGAAATTAGCGACCTCTTTGGATATGAAGTTTTTTTATACCTTGTACAAACAAATTTTTTTGCTTATATATATTATAGTACATATTACATAAACTAAAAATTTGCCAGACTTTGAATCTCGGCCCTGAGTAAATTATTCTGAAATTAAAAAAAATGAAAAGTTTTATTTCACAAATTCGGATTTAGTGATTTTTATAAATATTATTTAAGTACTAGGTATAAAGTTATTAAAAAATTTGTAAGATATATGTTTTTTAAATTTTTTAAAAGGATATAATACTATACTTTTCAAAGGATTAAATAGAAAATGTATTTTTTATATATATGGGAACTTCTAGAAAGAATATCTCGAATGGTCAATATCTCGGATGGTGGAAGCTGAAAGTTTCCAGGAACACGTGTTGCAGAGTTGCAAAGTGTTGATTAAAGATGAAATTGAAATAAGTTCACAAAATACGTTTATATGAAATGTTTCCTTCGATATATAATGACTGATATTTCATAAAATATTAATTCTTTGTTCTGGAATACTATCTACGTGTATCTTAAGGAATACACAATGTTTTGTATTATATTAATGACGCATATAATGAAACAGAATATGTATTGTATAATGTTTGTGGTTCTTTTTTATTTTTCTAAGATGTGATAAGGGAGTATTTTAATTAAATTAATTATACCGTTTCTTATTTATCATAGTTAATGTGTACTTTGCACTCCTTTATTCTTTGCAGTGTTTTAAAGATACTGCATTAGCAATCATATTAAATTGCTTGACATGTGCAGTGCTCTAGTTTAGGACTTCAGTTAAGAATTATATTTCAAGATTGACAAATAATCGACGCAGTTTACTCGAACTGAAAATTGTAAAAATATTATTAAATATCAAGACTCGCTTCGACCAAATTTGATTTCCTTCGTCGGAAACTCAATATAAATTAGAATATTTTTGATTTGTTATTTCTATTGTAAAAAATTCTCCTTTTATTTCTGTTTCCTTGAGAAACTTATAATGAAAATTTACATACATTATACAGCGTTTTATAGTTTGTATTATCTGATGTAATTATAACTAAGAAATTTTTCAACAAAGACTTGAGACTCATCAATCAAGTTACATCTATTTATAATAATTTGTCGTAATGATCGTAATATTGCATGAATTAATAGCTGTCCATGACATCGCTGTTATTAATAGTAAAAAAGTAAAGTAGTCACATTTTGATATAGTTTTTGTTAGTGCAATTGCTATTGTAATTGACATTATAGCAGTACAGAAAATGAGAAGACTGCTCAACTGTTCTCTCTTCTATCTTTAGTTTTCGTGAGATTTGAAAAATGATTTGAAGCATTCTTTTGATCATTTAATACAATTTTTCTTCTAATTTAATCAAATCCTTCAAAACATTTGAATAATAATGAGGCTTTCATTGCATCTTTTATCAAAGAATAAATATCTAATCCTCCTATTTATGACGAATTTTTACAAATATACCTAAAATTATATTAATTTTATTTTTAATTAAGATAGTTTGATTGAATAATAAAATATTTTAGGCAGCTTAAAAAATATAAAAAAAAGATTTTTACCTATTTAATTTTTATTTATTTTATTTAAAGGTAATTTTTGTATCCTACATTAATTACAGAAAATTGAGAAAATATTAAGAATTATTCAAAATATATCATTATGTTAGATTATTTTATTTCTAAATTTTTTTTTAGAAACAATGTGACCAATATGTATTTAATGTATGTATAACCTTTAATTCTTTGAGCTATAATTCCAACCAAAAACTTGTTTGTTGTTTGTCAAGTTGTTATATAACCTTTTAATCGAATCTGGAATCTTGATTATATTTACAAACCATAATTCAGATCAAATTATTTCTGACAATTCTTTTCGCCGGTTTAAAATTGCGTTAAGTAAAAGACAATAATATAAGCATCTACCAGATTTTTTTTTAATATATCTTCAGCTAATTTTTTTGTACGTAAATTTTTTTGTACGTAATCTAGTTTATCAATAAGCATTTTTCTAGCGGTCGATTACCTTGATAATACCACGATTCGATATTTAACTATTATTTAATATTCAAATAAGTTATTCGTTTGCTAATATAATATTTTTTGCTTTAAATATTCATCAGATAAAAAGCTAATTTTCAGGAAAATCAACATATATGCCATTTTAATGATCAATTTAATCTTTTTAAAGCATGTTTCAAAATACCAAATAAATAATATAATTGAAAAATTAAATAAAAATATAAATCAGTTCTTTATACGTGAAATCTGAGATAATCACGTATGCTTCGAGTGCATAATGTAACGTACATTAATATAATTATATAAATCAAGAATAAAGATTCAAATCGCGTGTTTTATGCAATATTCTTCTGCATTGTTCTTGGAATGTGTCTTTGTAATAAATTGTCGCGGAATTTGGGCGATAAATAATAATCGAAATAATGTAAATGTAAGATATTTACTAGATTTTAAAGAATATAAAGAGAGAATCTATGAAAATATCTAATTATATAATTATATTTTATTATATCAATATTATTTATAATTATATCTGTATGGGAACATTCAAGAGTTTGTATAATGCCATTTATAATAAAATATAATAAATTTTTTTAAACAAGAGAATATATTCTGGTAGCATAATTTATTGGTGCAATATTGGTTCAATGTGTGTCGTTCAATGTATCAACGTTTAATAAATTTATTGTCAATAAATTATATTATTATTATTTATAGATACGTACTTTTTTTTTATAAAACAAGAACTTAAGATAAAAGTGTAATTTTAATCTTCCCAAAAAATATGTAAATTTTAAATACGTGATTCATGAAAAAATTCATGAAAAAATTCTCAAAACTTTATGAGAAGAAAATAAACAATTTTTGTCTCTTGCTATTTTTCTGTGAAATTGATAGTATTTGAGTAAAAAATTATTGAAAACCAATATTCAGCGATTTTTAGTAATTAATAATATCTTGTTAACTATTATGAAAATTGCAAAATGATGGAGGACTTTTCGACTCAGTTTAGTCCGCTCTATCAGCCTACGAGCGTTGTCAGCAAAATTATTAAATACCCTGTATATATTAAAATCACTTTTACTGTGCATAAATGCAACAAAAATGCAACTTGTAAAATTAAATGTTTAAATGTCTACGAGAAAATCATGAATATCTACATAGTACACATATCGTTCTCTTATTTTAAAGTGATATAATTAAAAAAATTCAGAAAAGGAGAAAGGGACTTCTTTTTTACTTAAAAAATTATTAACTAATCGTAGAGTAACTCCGACAAATATCTCCGCGCTGGAATTTACGCCGCAGAAGTCAGAAAAAAATAGAAGGGAGGAGGGAGGAAGGGGGGATAATTTTTCCGCAACTAACTTGTGTTATGATTTCAGTTTCTTACTGTCAATATTAATGAAATTATTGTAAGTTGAATCGATTTGTCATTATAATTAGTAGCATTATCATAAATTATAATCTACATAAAATTACTGGCTACAATAATAATAATTAGGAGCGCATGAAAGACTTACAATTAGTGGTTATTTCATGATACACAAGTTTAAAGGAATAGTAAAGCATATTGTATAGTCAAATACAAATGCTTTACTGTTCCTGTTTTGCTCTTGTTTAATTTGTAGTCTTGTATATTCCACCTATTTGAGATATACGGCATTTTTAACGAGACAGATTTAACGTCTAAAACGTACAAAGTGCTCAGATTGCATTCAGTGCATTAAATGCAATAAATATATTACATGAAATATGTACCTCATAACACTTGTAATATACGTAGGAAGGTTGTAATTATTATCTATATTTTATATACATATTTATCATTCTTATTCCTTAAGAAAACTTTGTAAACATATTTTATGAGTTATTGTGTTATTTTATTATTTATAAGCATATTATTTGTTAATTTTTCATAAGCCATAATATATCCCCCTCCTCTTATGAGTCATATATCCCTCTATGAGATATACAGCAAAAATGCAAGGGTTTCAAAAGTTTTTTTTTTAATAAGAAAAATACAATAAGTATTTTGGATTTCTAATATTTTTTCCATAGTAGACAGTACAAAGTTTTTACTAATAGTTTATTTATCTTAAAAATAGTAAATAATATTTAATAAATTAAGTTTTTGTTAGATGCAGCGTATATGCCAGAGTTACTCTATAATGACCTAGTTTATGTGTACTTGACACGGGTACTAACTTTCTATTGAATAATCTTAATTTTGGCGGTACGTGTAAATATATTATGATATGTGTATTTAATTAATCATTTTGATGCATATTATATCAATTTAGTACATCATTCTTATATCTATATCGCTGAAATTAAAATAATTTAATAGAAAGTTACTAATTAGTATGTGTATCAACGATGTAAACTAGGCAAATAACGGTAAAAGGAAATATTCTCAGAAACATGATTGAATGTCATTATTATTATTTTCGTTTCGCAACGAAAAACCAGTTTTTTTTGTGTGATGACTTTGATATTCTATAAAATTATGTATAACCAGAATGATTTATCAAAAGTGACGTAACTTGAAATACCATCGATCATTTCTGTTTATCTTGATCCAGCTAAAATTACTAAATTCAAAATAAAGTAACTTCTTCAAACATTGATCGCTAAAATTGTCTTAATTTTAAATATTCTCTGTAGAAGACCCTCTTTTTTATTTATAAAAGCAACACAATTTAAAATGTATTATTTTTGTAGAAGATATTTTATGATCTCTTTGAAATTCTTAGGAAAAACACAAGTACTATTTGGTGGAAATACAAATATTTATCGTGTACTTTTGATAAAATAATCTTTTCCTAACTGAATTGAATAAAATTTCGAAAATTATACCTTTTGAATTGTGTCGCTTTTGAAATAAAGATACCTTCATATTTAAAATACGTAAAGCAAAATCGTCTTACCTGTGGAGTGGCGAGTATAAAAGACAGCAGCCAAGTGAGAAGGACGAATCGCGAGCACGTTTGAGGTGTATTGAGGCCCTTCATGGGATATCGCACCGCGACAAATCGATCGACGCCGATTAGCACAAGTACGAAAGTACTTAGATACAGGCTGAACATTTGTAGGAACTTAAAGATCTTGCACGCAGCATTGCCCCACAACCACGCGACGGTGTAGCTCCAGATTGCTTCTCCAGCGAGGCAAAAGATAGTGACTAACAAATCGGCCACCGACAGATGAAAGATCAAAAGATAAATCGTCGAGCCATGTTGCTTCCGACGATTCTTCGTGATCGAGTATATCGTTGCCAAATTGCCGACTAGGCTTAGAACCGATATAATTGCCAACACGATAACTTTGAGATATATTGCACTGGTTAGCTCGGGTGCATGCCGTTTCAGACACGTGATGTTCTTGGTATCCCACCGGTACTCAATCGATTGTTCAGCGAGCACATCGCGGCCGATGAAATCGGTAAGGTTCTCGCAGAGGTTCGAGGAAACAAGAGAGAAGCTGGTGATGTTCGACAAGTCGATGCTGTTGCTGCTGTTGATCGTTGATGGCTTCATCGTTCTCGGCACCGGCATCGGCCGCACCTCGGTTTCCTAGGCGATGCTTTCGGTTCATCGGAGATACGACGTCGACGGTCGAACATGTATTTCCGTTCTCCAGCGAAATCGCACGATCATCTTACAAAACAAGATTCACGTTCCATGTGGGGGCATTTAAAGTGGGAAGGATGATTTCCAATTCTCAATATCTTTCCAATTCTTCTTTTTTCTCTAAACATTCTCCGGTTTAAAGTTTGTTTAATTATCGTTCTCGTGCGATTGGTCGCTTTATATTTGTCGTTCAAACGACATGGACAACATATCAATTTCTGTCTCGCGCAAAGGAAGTTACGTCGATCTAATGGAGACTCAACCAACTCAAATTATATATTAAGAATGCATTACATATATTTTCTTTGGGGCTTTCAAACCGCGAGCATTTTGATAAACATTTGTTACGCAATTTGGCAAAAGACAATAAAATATTCGCCAAAATGTCGTCAAAATGTCGGTTCGAGGTTCAGCTTAGTAATCTGGACATCTCTTAGAGGAAAATTAGCCTGAAGGACATTTTGGAAGAGTATTATTGCATGCTGAATTAAACGTCTTATGTAAACGATGTAAAGGATTTCGTATTTGGGAAATTTTCGCTTGTTATATTTGACGTTTAAATACTCTATGTTTCAGAATATTCGAAGAATTACCTGTCAGTCACAATGAGAATTGGTTAATTGAAAAATTTTGATTATTTCTGTTTAATTTTGAATAAATTTCTACATCTCTCTTACCCATATTATACACAACAATTTTAATTTAAACACAATTAAGAGAAAAAAGTTTCATTTTTTTTCTGGTCAAAGTAGATCTTGAAGCTTAGTAATATTCATTTGTGAATGTACAAACACAATTATCAGTCCATCGAATGCATTGATTCAGTTTGTCGGACTTGAATGCAATTATGAATGGAAACAATAAGATTTAATTTAATTTTAATAAATTAAATTATATTTCAAATAAATTATTTTTTCTTTTATTTAATTTCTTTAGCATCAAACATAATAGTAATAGTTGCATCGGTTTTTTATTTCTCGACACAAAATAATTGCCGAATTTTATATTTACTAAATTATATTTTGCATTTAATTTATTGACTAAAATATTTTTTTTTAATTTTATATCTATAAGAAAGTAATAGAGAATTTATTTAGACAAATATAATTTTTAAAAGATTTATTTAATTATTTATATAATTATTATTTTTTTATAACTTATGTTTGTAATTTTATTTAAAAAGTAGATTTAAAAAGTGATTCTGTAAATGAATTATAATTAATTGTAATTAATTGGATTAATTACTTTGCTTACGTAAAATTAAGTTAAATTAAATATAGTTATTTATAAGAATAAATTAACATTTTATTACCTCATCAACCAGCAAGTAATTAAATCGATCTTAGATTATGCATGAGATTTTTTTTATAGAAACGTGAACTGGTTTCGATAAAAAAACCAGACCTTGAAGTACATGTTGCGTGTCAATCATATTTAATTGTTCGTGAGAAACTTAAAATTTAACATCAATTATCTCACTGTAATATCTTTTTTACCGATTATAATGTAATATGTTCAGAATATTTCGCGTAGAAAAATTATAGACGTATTTTCTTATTTTTATCTTTATAGCTTTACATAAAGTTATACGTATTAGCAATTTATTCTTAAGAGAAATAAAAATGTAAAATACTTGTAGATGTAATTTTTAAATTAACAATAAAACTTTATTTTTGCAAATATTATCGTAAACAGTATCAAATATATATAGAGGCAAGTTATAAATATGTTGCAGTTGTAGAGTTTTTATATACAATACACTGCAATTATTATGAGCACATTTATTACTAATAATTTTTTCAAAAAACTCACAAATTTTTTTTGTGATAAAAGTTACGCCGCGTAAAATAAGTTTGTTGTACATAAATCACATAATAACATTTTTTCTCTCTAAACACACTTTCATTATTGATAAAAATTGAAAGTACTAATTTTTATTTGCACTTTTATTTTCTGAAAGATGCACTTCAAGATGATTTTCCTGTTTATTTTATGAGACGCTTAAAATTAATCGTCTTTTAAAAGATTCTTCTTTGCCTTTACGCCGTAAAGAGTCGTCTTAAAAATATTATTTGAATCGCGCGTACAATAATGTTTCTTGAAAGTGATACACTTTCTCTTATTTCATCTTTCTTTTGCTTTAACTATTCAGCACTTTTAATATAACCTTTTAGTTTAATATAAGCATTTTAATATAAACTCAGCACTCTAAGTAAGAGAGATGACTCGCTTGTATAGCAAATAGATGAATGTGACAGCTGCGCTTCGACGGAGTTTCTGCGAAATTACACGTTGCTTTATACGCGCATGCAAACGCAACGACAACTCATTCGCACTGCGTAAACTTGACTGATCGATGGAAAATTAGTGCACTATATTTTGCTCGTTTTACTGCAATAATCTTCTTCCATCACCTTGATCTTTTCATCTGTATTATAGGCATATCTGTATTATAGGCATTTCATTAAATGACTGCATCGAATGCAATATAAATGGATTTACCGACAAATTTATCCTTGTACGTTGTACGTGTAAAAAACGTTATAGATCAACTTGTTGATGTAAGTTAATGATACTATTGTAAATAGTTGCAACACGATATGACAAGAGCGTGCGAAATGCCCAGAAGATAATCAAACCAAATCAAATGTTCTATATGTGAATGAGATGAAATGATTTTGCTCATAAAATATCGAGATTTTGAAGATATCTGAAAGATATTTCATTAAAAATATTTTCAAGATATTTCTAAAAGATATCTGAATATCTGACAGTTGTTTTAAAAAATATCTAAGAAGATTTTGGAGATATCTTTGTAGAATAATCGATATCTTTAAATACAAAACGCAGTATTATGAGATTTTTTAAATTTTTACCCATTCTTTGCTATCAATAAAAAATAAAATACACATAGATTATCTGTGAATTATTAACTTGCCAGTTAGCAATGAATAGGTAAAAAGTTGGAAAATCTTATAATTCTGCGTCTTTTATTCTTTCTTATGATTTCTGTATGATTTTATATTAGAAATAGAATTCGCCACGTTTCTTTGTCGGCGATGAGCGATTTGGAAAGTTTAACATATCTTAGTTTTAGAGTTTTAACATATCTTATAGAAATATCTCAAAGACTGATATTTATAATTGATTCTTATACCGTCTTAGATTATTTAAAACTGTCTTAAAACTATTAGTTATGACTACTAACTATGACTACTAATTATGACTACGTCATAAATCAATCATAGAATATTAACATTTTAAAACATTACTTAAAACAATCTTGACATTAGAATCGAATATATGAATATCGATCAAAGAGAGATCATTTAAATATTTTTAAAATTTCTGTTATAAATATCCTGAAGCTATATTTTTAGAAATGTCTTATCTTTATTAATGTAGAGATATATCTTTCAGATGTCTTTAACATAAGGCCTTGATATTTTCTGAGTAATATAGGAAACAACATCTAATGTATAATTCAGATAGGATTTTCATAATATTATATGGATGTATTATCGTATTGAACATAATAGAATTCATTTTTATAAAGTTTCTACTAATGAATAAAGAACATTTCATCTGCACTAAATCAATAAAATTTTATGTTGAGAGACAAGGTTAAAAAATTTTTTCCCTTAGTATATTTTTTACATATAAGATATTTAGAATATCTTCTTTAGTATTATAATAACAATATCCTGCATTATTTTAATCATTTTTTATCTATTAATGTCAAATAAGCTGTAACTGTTATATATTTAAGCAATTAATTTTTTATTGAACATTTAAAAATATTTTATTCCATTTCAATCTTGCAAACATTAAATATGTTTATGTAAAGAATTTGTTGTAGTTAATTAGTAACATAACGCACAGATATAGTCGATAAATTTATAAGAAAGCATATTTCTTCTATTTTTTTTCTATTTTATTTATTTTCTACGTGAATAAAAAAAAAGAAAATGTTTTCTTTATTATATAATAAAAAAGTATAATCTAATAGAAGGATTAAAGAGAGACGCGGAACTAAGGGTGTAAAATAAATTAATGAATAAAGTTTATTTAAGATACATAAATTTCTTTATTTGCTATTTAATAATACGTTTGTAGGATTAAACATTTAATAGCTATTTTTATTTTTTTCGGCGAGAAACGAAGTCTCGTATACTTTTTCAGGATATGGTTGTAAAACGTTGGCACGATTGCAATTGTGCAAACTTATTTCCGTAGGCGTTTCCTCTTTGTTCTCCGTTTCCTGAGTATTGATAGCTGTTAACACAGTTTTTTCTTCGAGCACACTGAACTTTTGACCGACAGTTTCTCGATCCAATGCGGTAACGGATAGATTATCTCGAATGTAAGACATATAAATATATATGTTTTAAATTCAATCAATAAATATCCGATTGGGTTGTTGAATTTCGGCAGCAACCCAATTGATAAGACGATTATTTTAGTATTATAGATATAGATTCTTTCGGGAGTATCACTCAAAATAAATAATTAAGATACATGATATATCAAACTCGACAGATTTTAGAATCTATTTTTTTTTTGTTATTTTGATACATTCTTCGAGCTTTTGACATTGATTCGAGTTAATTACATTTACGTTTCCAAGTGACAGATATTACGGTAAAAAAAAATTTTAAACATTAAAAAGAAAAAGTTAATGAGAAATATCGATTTTTCTTTCACGTTTAAACTTAGCAACTTTTTCTTCTCATGGATTACAGATTAAATATATATTCTAAAGATTTTGATTATTATACAGTAAAATTTTTTCTTGTGCCGCTCCTTTCTCTATCACAAAAGTTTCGAAAGTACAAAAGAATTGTATAATTTAAAAAGAAATAATAATTAAGACACTTTTTATAATATTAAGACCAAGATTGGTTTTTAAAATCTTTTCTTTTATCATGAGAGTATAGTATTTCTTATTAATTTAACTTTTTAATTAAAATAATTCTAATTTAAAACGCCTAGAAAAAATATCAGCCGGTGTCTACAAAAATTTCATTTGTTTGCTTGTGATAAAAACTATGCTATTCATGCGATCTAAATCAATCAATTAATTAATAATTATATAATTTATACAATTTTTATTTACATTGCACATTTATATATGTGTCTTATTACAAATTTATATAGGGTGGTTTACTTAAATCGACCATCTAAAATATCTCGTTTATTTTTGATAATATAAAACCTTGGAAACATGATCATTTTTATTTTTTTTTAATTTGCAGATAAAAATTCTACAGATATTCCATAGATAAAAATAAAAATATAAGACTCGTGTTTCGTGAAAAAATTTGAGATTTTTGTTTGTAAAGTTATTCATATTTGTAAGTTGCAAAAAAATGTTGCTCTTGCGAATATTCAAATTATAGAGGAAAGCTCCTTATTACGAGATAGGCACCTAATATGAGATAGTGATATGAGATTTCTACTAAACTAATAGACGTTATCTATCTTGGTTCAACCATGAATTTATTGCTCTTGAACTGAAAACTATTTAATAAAAAATTCATTATTAGATCATTTATTATTAGATCATGGCTTTTATATTATTTCTTTTATTGTAAAAATATTATAATCATGAATTTTTCATATATAAAAAAATAGTTCTACAGTGAAGATAAAGAAAGAAATGATGATATTACATATATAAAATTACATACATAATATTACATATATAAAATAATAAAAACTATAAAAAGCATTCGGGTAGATTAAAAAAATCAGCCTAAAAGTGGTGAATAAAATACTGATATACTTTGCATTTTACTATCGATTTCTAGGGGCACCTCATATTAGGAGCACAATTTTTTGACTGCGATTTGCTCACTTTTTTATATGTTTGCTATATTTCTTTAATTTAAAAAAAAATGGAATTTAAATTAAATTTTATGTACCATTATTAAATTCCCTTCAAAATGACCTATTATTTTTTAAAATTCTGTCCTTCTAGCATTTACCCAAAATGAACTCGGTATCTCATAATAGGGACCTTTCCTCTATTACAGAGCCTTTCAAATGGTCATCGTGTCCCCATCAAGATTTCGACAGTAAGCAGGCCCCTCTCAATTTTACCCTTTCCAACGCTACCTTCCAGTCTTCCCGCCATACGCATTTAAAGCTGTCGCAAACAAGTATGCAAATATAACTCTTAGGATTAATAAAGATTCCAAACGCGAAAATAAAATAAGTCATAAACATGACTTCTTTTGCTTTTATCTCTTTCTCGGTATACGTATTTATCTTTCAATGAGACCGCGCTTGACTGCTATACGAAATGGCCACGTCACCACGCCGGTGCACAGCCACGAATAGAGGAGAAGCGACTCATAGTGGGGGACAAGTACAAGAGGGCAAGGGAATGCAGTGTCCGATTTGGAAGGCTCTGCTCTATTATATCTCGTTGAAACCATTTGTTGTACAAAAATAGTGCAAGAAATTTAAGGGCCTGCGTTGCCCGATTTTGAAGGCTCTGCTCTATTATATCTCGTTGAAACCATTTGTTGTACAAAAATAGTGCAAGAGATTTTAATGATCTTAAATTGTTTTGTGAATAGGCTATTTTTACTTTATTATTTTCATATAAATAAATCATGTTTCTCTCTCATTTGTTTACAATTTTATTAACATCTTTCATCATCAACTTATCAATTAAAAATTTTGTAAAAATATCATCATATTCTCACTTCAGTTATGAAGTAACTTTGAAAATTTCAAAATGGAACTCGAATGGATTGTATAGTTAAAAAATTCTGTTGTGTGACGGCGTGGTTCTGCATATGCCATTCGAGTTCCATTTTAAAATTTTCAGGGATACTTTATAATTGAAGTGGAAATATGATAATATTTTTATAAAATTTTCAAATTGATAAGTTGATGATAAAAATGTCAATAAAAATTGTAAACAAATGGAAAATGATTTATTTATATGATATAAATGAAAATAATAAAGTAAAAAAATCTATCCAGAACAATTTAAGATTTTTTAAATCTCTTGCACTTTTTTTGTACGACTAATGGTTTCGATGTTATAATAATTTGAATATTCGCATGAGCGACATTTTTTTATGAATTTCTGCAACTTATAAACATGAATAACTTTACAAAAAAAATCTCAAATTGTTTTCACAAAACACACGTATCTTATATTTTTATTTTTATCTGTAGAATATATCACCAAATTAAAAAAAAAATAAAAATGATGTGTTTCAAAGGTGTCCGTGAAATGCCTCAATTACGGTTGAGTTTTTTCATCTCTGGTATAATTGAGATACACAATCAGAATAAACTTACGGGATATAATAGCGGTTATTCAGTTAATAGTATATTTTCAGCAAGAGGAGATATGACCGTCAGTATCCAATATAATTTACATCCGAAACTCTGGACTTCATGTATTTTTCAACGTTTTCTTTTGTTAGATCTATAGTCTAGTTAGATTTAAAATCTATGTTTTACTGATAGACAAAATATTTACAATAGCAAACTTCATTAATCAAATACTGTGAACTTCGTTCAATTATCTGTACGATATCATTTATAAGAAATGTATGGAATTACGCTACATCTATGTCAACTTGTGCGGGGTACATGACCTTTGATTCGAGTACCACGAGACTGAATTTTACAAACGTATAGAAATATTGGCGAAACGCAAACGTTGTGTCTTAACGCTAAAAAATAACAGTTCTCAGTCACATTTTAAAACGTTCGCTGCTTTAAAAACAGGCCTTAGATATAAGACACAGAAAGATAGCGGCACCATTAAAATAACTTTAAGAAAAATACGAGAACATAGCAGTTGAGAAAAATCGAGAAAATGGAATGAAAGATGAGATCTATAAAATTTTAATTTTAATTTTAATTTTGTTATATACGTTTAATTTATATAAGAAATAAATTTATATAAATTTTTTATATTTTAAAAATGTATAGTTGATTATAAAAGATTGATTGTTCAAACATTTTGTTTCCAGATGGTTTCGGATACAAACAGAAATTCTTTCTCTCTATCGTATTATTATAATTTATATTAAATTTGAAATCTTTAAAAGTAAATTTTAATGCCAATTTGACATATACAGTGAGTGCAAAAAGTATTCGTACAGAGAAAATATTTTTTTAAAAAATTTTATTTTTAAAAAGTAAATTTTATCCAGCGAAAAATAAGTCATTGAATTGGCGTCGAATCGGATAATTTCAATATCAATTTGACGTCGATTCAACGTTTAATTGATGATCATTTCTTGTGCTGAGTAATTAATAATTTATTCATAATGAATAAAATAGACTGTATGTTTCTTAAAATTATATATATCAAAAAAATGTGTATTAATTATAGAAATTATATTATATAAAAAATAAGCGAAGATTAAAAATTGTATTTGGATGTTTTGATTTGTATTTGGATGTTCAAAACGTATTTGTATAGTCGAGAAATTTAGCTTTTAAAATCAGGAATACATACGAAACTTGTTTGTTTATGTTAAAACAAAATGCATTCATCATGTAAAATTAATGCTAATTGGAGTTTATTTTCTACAAATAAGACTTTTTTAATAAAAATTTCCTTGTACAAATACTTTTTGTACTCACTGTAAGTCTGTAGTTATATTATATTATGACTTTTAATAAAAGAATATTGAGAAATGAATTTGTGAATTCAAAAAGCATGCAAAGTTCTTTTTCATGTATATAGTTTATTTAATTATTTAATTTATTTAATAAATTTATGATAATTATTACTTTCTATTAATAAGCAAACAATTTATATTCTTTATTACATAGTAAAACCGATATAGCGAGATGAATGCAGAGGAGGCAGCTATACACGTGTTAACGCGATAATATTTTTTTGACTCTGTAAACCAGACATCAAAATAAATTTACATTTCCTTTTAAATTAATACAATTCATTACACTTTGAGCTACCTTGAAACTTGATATATATCAATGTCGGCTTATGAAATATATTCCTTTCTTTATCTCTTCGATAAATAAATATCAAGAGAGACAAATTAACATTTACATTATATGGTTTTTCGTTCTTTTCTGTCTACAATCTTTCATGTAGCTTGAACATATACAACACTTATAGTTAATATTATTTAATATTTGCGTTTCCCTCTGTATGTGCATTAAGCTAAATCTTTTAAGCGGGAGCGTTGGTACAAAAAATTATATTACTTATATTCTGTAGAAAGGTTAACAACTTACAAGAAATTATATTTTTTTAAGTTTTTTGAAAGTTTATTATTTTGATCACTTTTACTCTTTTCTCTTAATGGAGATGTATGACTTAATAATTAAAGAAAAAAAAAATTAATTTTTAAAGAAGTTTAGTATATTATAGGCTTTAAAAAGTAGATATACAGCAAAATACAAATAAACACGAATTAATCACGAATTAATAATTGAAAGTAGAATATTTATTGACACATGTTGTTCTAAATTTGCATTTTAATATCATCTTTATTATTAATTTGTCAGATGCAAATACTATTTCGTTATATTGTAAATTAATAATAATTTTAACATTATTGAAAATTTAAACTTCAAAAATTTAATTTGTTATGAATAATGTTATTTAAGTAAAAATGCAACATGCCTGATATATTTTACGAAATTTTACATGTGAAATGATAAGAATAACTGTCACAAGATTAAAATTAATAAAAATAAAGGACTGTTGATTTCATTAAATAAATATAATAAATTACCAAGATCACATTCTATCGATTATTTTTCTCTTAGTCAGTGTTTGTCTACCGTAACAGTTATAAATTATTAATTTTATTTCTTGATTGACTTTTTACATATTTCATTTTTATTTTTTGAATAATTTTTACATTGACCATGCATGATTTTTGTGTTCTCATTCTCTGACTATGGCAACATATTATTTAGTATCACATTGACTATTAGAATTTTCGATGAATATCGTATCATCGAGATATAACACTTTTGACTAGATCGGTGAATTTTACATCACCGAGGTGACGTATTTACTTTTTTTATAACTTAAGACAATTAAATAAATTGACATTTTGATTAGAACTTCAAGAAATTTTTTTCAATCGGTCGTTCAATCTTTTAGCGAGCAATTTCCGTTTCTCTGTGAAACTTTCAACTAGTCTCTCGCAATATGTATACAATGATTTTCGAAATTAGTACTACTGGATAACATATCTGAATAACTGCGTTTCATTATTTTTTTATTATTATATATTTGAAGAGGTTTTAATAGAACGGCCAAAATATGTAATAATTGTAATTGATTACAGATTATAATAATATTCATTATGTATTCTTTCATTGTTCTCAACACAAAGAAAAATTTTACACAAAAGATAAAATTTTTATTGAATATTTATATACAAATATAAAATACTGTAAAAAGGCTTTTATTGTGAATTGTAAAAATTGTGAATATTAAAAATAAATACTTATTATTTTGTAGGCATAAATTGTCTTATAATAAATAAATATAAATAAATTTTTAAGTTAATTTTAAATTTGCGAGAAAAGCGTTACTTAATTAATTTTATATTTTATTAATTCCGATTCTATGTATTATATTTTATGCATAACAATTAAAAGCATTATGATAATTGAAACGAGAAATATCAGATTTTATCTAACAATGAAGAAATCTAACTACATTAATTATGAATTAATGCTCTGTATTATTGTAAAGGCGTAGTGATAATTGTTGTTTTGCGTATTATTTCTATTTATGTTTCGGAACAGGTAAAAGATATGTCGTAACCCGATTTTTAGACCCAAAGCTTTCTCTCCTCTCCATCTGTTATCACAATACATAAAACTTCGAGGACGTGAACTGAATCCTGCAGTGACGTTATTATTCGTCGACGTCATTATGCAAGGTCTGTGCCTCCTTCAAGAATGCCGATAGTGATACCGATAGTGATCGAGAAGAAGCGATAAATCAGGATTTTCGCAAAGCTTTTCCACCCTGCGACTGTCGTCGTGTGTGATTCTCCGCGGCTCTCATTCGCGGCTCAGCACGACCTTCTGAGTTCGTAAAACGCATGAAGAACCGGTTACTTATGTTGTAACTTCAATAAATATTATCATAGTGAAGAGAAAATGCAAAGTACTCCAAAACGAGAATGCACTCGAACTTATTGTTAAATCAATAGCGGCAACTGAGCGAGTAAAAGAAAGACGTATTTTATAGAATATAATAAATGTAAAGAGTCAAGATTTAATTAAGAGGCGCTAGTAATGCGTTTGAGCTTTCTTTTGTAGCTTCAATAACTCTCAGCTAGGAGATAAGAATCTTCTCACATTTTCTTTTTTATAGTATCTCTTCTAAGGTTTACTGGCGAATCAGCGCGCCATTTCTACGCAAGCCGAGTAACGCCGCATCTACCTTCTGCCTCGTATTTCGATCTCCCGCTAGGGTGGTCGACGGCAACGCGTCGCAGAGCCTCGGAGTGCTTTTATTTTACGTAACGGATTTTCCGATAAAGTATCGCTTCGACGTTCACCATTCGGCTCCGAGTAAAATGTTATCCAGCTAGTAAATGCGCCTCCTGAGACGTGTCCTCGCTCCATTCTTACGTATCTACGTGCAATATACATGCGGAATATACATATCCTATCATCAGGTATTAAGGAGCTGTCTAGAATCTAAAAGTTGAATATTCTAGAAATTTCTTCGTTCAATGTTCGATAACGAAGAATCGTGAATGCATTCTCTTACAGAAATTTAATACTGGCCAGTTCATTACTAGTCAATTTATTATTGAAAAACAGTAATTAATTACTCATTTGGAGTATTAAAAGTATTGAACTACAGTGCTGTTAATATTTAAAATAAGTAATTAATACTGCTTTTCGATATATTGACCAGTATTAGATTTCTGTAAGGGTCATTAGTAGTACAAACTTAAGTAATTTATACCATTTTGTGCGTTTTATTTTCATTTAATGAAAATTTAAATGAAGTTTATAAGCAATACTGTAATTATTACAATAAATTATTACAGTAAATAAGAAAATAATGATTTTAGATTTGTCTTTAGATATATCTTTATTTATCTACCTAAAAAAAAATATATATATATATATATTAAAAATAATTAAAATAATTATAATCTTTTTTTAAATGTATATATGCGATATACATGCGGAATATTAATTAGAAATTGCTTAGAATCTAGTAAAATATTTTAGAAGTGGTTTTGTTCGATATTCGATAGCGAATGATTATGAATCATCATTAGCAAATATAAATAATTTATATGATTATTAGCAAATATGAATAATTTATGCGATTTCATAAAATTTTCAACAATAAATTAAATAGAATATAGATGAAATTTGCAGCAGAATTAATCGGTACAAATTTATTGTAATGAATAAGAAATTAACAATTTTATATATTATACATATAACATATCTTTACTTATCTACCTTAAAATGTATTAAACTTAATTAAAATTACCATGGTTTTTATTATTAAGTTTTTATTCAAAAGGTTGATCTATAATATCATGAATAAAAAATAACTTTATATAAAAAAAAACCTTACAAAAAAAATAAAATATATATGATTTTTATTGACAGCCTCAGCTTTATTTCCAACCTTTGATTTATTTTAGTGCTGGTATTGCTAGAAGGGCAGTAAATTTCTGCCACTTGCTGTCGTATGAAGAAGCTTCATTTTAAATGGCTCGATAGCTTTAATAAGTTGTAAATGCTTCCAATTAAATTCTCCAACTTATTAGCGGAAGTTTGTTTTGCTAGAGATGGGA
Organism: Acromyrmex echinatior; assembly: GCF_024713525.1. Classification (NCBI taxonomy): domain Eukaryota; kingdom Metazoa; phylum Arthropoda; class Insecta; order Hymenoptera; family Formicidae; genus Acromyrmex; species Acromyrmex echinatior. The sequence goes on along the minus strand of NC_141857.1, from coordinate 715,618 downwards.
AATAAATTATAAATGAGCCTTTCTATTAAAAATCGTGAAACAATTCGCAATTTTATATAGTTTAATGTAGCTTCATTCCGAGCAATTTAATTTAAAACTGACGCACAGCGGAAATATGTATAGGTAGAAGCATGTCTATAAAATTTAGATCTAGAGATTTGTGATCTTCGAGCTTCTCAATTTAGCTGTTCCTTCCTCTTTTCAATGTAATGAAACTCTTTCTGCATGCCTTTGACCAGACTCACAAATACACTGATGAGATATTAATTTAAATAGTTAATTAAATAGTTAATAGATCTTGTCTATGATAAAATATCATGTTAATTATCTTTTTAAAATGTCATATCTCTCTGTTAAGAAGGTGGCAGCTTCACCAAAGAACTCTAATATACTGGATCGCAAGGAGTCGGGGAATGCCCCAATTTCTAAACAACTGACACTCTCTGATGCAAAATGATGAACTCTGACTTGGACTGTTTTCTTTGTCAGAGACTTGTTGATTGGTTAATATTGTTTGCAGGAAAAAGTCAGAAAGATAAGTATTTGTTTGCCTTACTTTTCTCTGTAAGGTCACAATTTTCTGTAGTTTAGTATAGGCAAGATATGTTCCAGTATATTATAGAGCTCAATGAATTTCATAAGAATATAACGACAGTCGTTATCTTTTATTTCAATGATTTAAAAAATTGTATCACAAAAGCGTTGTTTAAATTATCCATATCTTCATTTTTAAAATTGGTGCTTTGGCACCATAAGATTTCAATTTCAAAAGCCCATAAATAAACGCACTATGTTATGCAGATATTACTACAATGTTGTTGATAAATTATTTATAATGCATGTGTATGTTATTACAATATTATTGTTCTGCGTCTTGTTAGGTATTTATTTTTATTTTGGTCAATGATGGTCGACGGAGAGGCAAAACTTCTCTCGTAAAGTCACCAAGTTTTATTAAAAGTTCCGCTTTTCTTTCTAATTTCTTCACGGCAAGGTTTAACTTTCCTTTATTGCAGTTGGAATTGCTGCAAATTTAGCTTGAATAAATTACGCCGTATTCAGTATGACTTAAAGTACACAGTCCGGTAAATTTTATTTCATTAATCAGAGAGAGATTTACAAGTTTGGAACGTAAATTCGAATTTTCTTGAGATACCATTGAAGGTAAGCGACGTTACATGACAACAATTTTTGAATTTAAATAAATAAAAAAAGCGTTTTCGCAAGCGGCGAATCTATCCAAACTCTATTCAAATGATCTGCTTTAATAATTTTTGGTACAATGAAAAAAGAATATTTAGTAATCAAAATGAGTGATTTGACTATTCCACTTAATCCAGCTTTTGAAAGCAATTTGAAAACGTAATTGAATCCATTTCCTTTTGCAGATGATGATAACTCGCTTTGCGAAAAGTATTTTCACCTCCGCTCGATTTTACGACGAATTCGAGATGGAAGTTGACCCGGTTCACGTGCTTCAGCTTAGTAGCCAGTGCAGTGGTGTACCACTGACGAACCAAGAGGAAGTTTTGCGATTCGCGAGGGTCTGCGGCGATCCCGAAACGATTTCCGACCTCGATCCTACCCGATTCAATCTAACTTGAATACGAAATCAGATGCGTTTCTCTGCAGATTCTTGTTGGAAAGGGAGAAGCAAATCATAAATCGGATACTTCGTTATTTAAATATGAGGGATGCACCTGCATTCTCAACGTATGCCGCTAACGGAAATTGTTTCTTTTCTGTGCGGTGACATGTTTCATGACGACTTGTTTCGCAGAGAAACATTGATATGCAGAGAATTAGATATATGTATATTTAAATTACATTCTACTTTGTATCACAAAAAAGACCCTTCTGGCTAAGCTTTACGATTAAAAGTTTAGATTTGTCTCTCGTTTACTTTACAATTAGCCTACATTCCACAATGCACACATACGTATGGTGGATGCCACAGATTCTACAAGTTTTATTTTATGAACGTACAACCCATATAACACATCCAGTAATATTACAATACATTTCAGCAATATTACAGTAACACTGTAACATTCTAGGATAGATCGAGGTGAATCGGATTAATATAAGATTTGAAATAGTTAATTGACAGTTGTTAGTTTTTTAGTTTTTTCTTTTAAACAAGCTGTTTTATCTTGCAGCTACTTCCGCACGTTTTTTCTGTACCGGAAACAATAAATAACAGCTCTATATTGCGCGTGATTCAACAGTGTCAGAATAGATCGTGAGTGCAGGCAAATATTTTATCTTTCATTTAAAATTGCGATTCCATGAAGCTTACGAATTTTATAATTTTGTAATAAAAAAAAAAGTTAAAACTTCTGTAAATTATAATGATTTTTACAATGTATACTTTGCAATCTAGTAAAGTAGCGATGATCCGATTTGCCTCTCAATTTCAGAGCGCGAATTGGATAATTTTCTCTTCTCCATTTTTTGTTGCGTAATAAAAATACCATGCTTATATATTATATTATTATGTAAAACCCAAGCTAAAGTGTATTATAAAGATGACAAATTTATAATAAAATTTAATAATAAAGTTTATTTCTTGATTAATGTTTCATTAATTAAAGAAAAATCAGTCCGATTCGCTTCGATGTATTTTATTGTAATAACATTGCAACATTGCAGCAATGTTGCTACAAGATTTTATGCAGTATAAAAATAAGCTATATGAATATTTAGCTTATCTACAATTTTGATAAAAGAAGAAAAATTATTTATTGTGTAATATAGATATAATAGATATGTATTATAGATATAATAGACTATGCATTTTGCAATATTAGCTCCGTTAAAAATAATTAAATCATATCATAAATATTTTTAATTTCGAAAGAGAGAGAGAGAGAGAGAGAGAGAGAGAGAGAGAGAGAGAGAGAGAGAGAGAGATGATTTAAACTATCTCTTTTTTCTAAACCGATGATAACTTCACAGAAATGCGCAGTCTATTCTTATATTACATTTAATTAACATAATGTAAAATGTTTATAAATGTGCCAAAAATTAAGGATAAATTCATAGAATCAATAATAAATAATAAAATTAATTGTAAGTATACTAACAATTTAAGAATCACTAACGGTAAGAAAATATGAATTATTGATTTTATTGATATGGGAAACGAATCACAAATCGATGACAGATTGTTAGCGTCAAATACATTTTTCGTGTCGATTTTTACATATCGGCTCCATAATTCAGCGATACGCGACAATAGCTCGAATCGTGAAGCGGTAATCGGAATAACCGAGTGGTCGATGCGTAATGTAATACTCCACGATAAATAACGATCGTGAAGCGACGGCGGCGATATTTATGATCTGCCAGAAATTACGAAATATCGCCCACAATTAATAAGCAGCAACGAACCGCGTAATCGGATGTGGGGAAAAAAATCCGCGTCTCTTCTCGCACTGCATAAATAATAATAGCTTTAATTTATATGTATACGAGGTCCGAGATAGAAAGATTAAAGCTGGCGTTTAATTGAAATCTTTTTTTTAGTTTTTATTTATTTTTTTTACTTTGTTACATATGTATCATTCTAGATCTGTCCGCTCCTCTGTTTTCTTGTGGATATTTATACGCACGCGCCGAAATCCAAATCTATAACCCTACGTTTCGGAACAGTTTGCGCCAAGAATTTGATCCGATCTCATCTTTCTTCTCGCGGGCGGCGTTGACAACTTTTCATCCTCTCCTATTATACTTCTTTTCTTTTTTTTACCCTGTATAGCCTTCCGTCGCAGTATCGCTGTTTATCGAGCTCACAGGTATAAAATATTGCGGCGAATATCAGCGGGCACTTTTTCATCCGCCGTAAACCCTCACGTTCGTGTAAATTTCTTTTAACGGCACTGGCACTTTAATTGGAAAGCAAATTAATAATGTCGACTCACGCGTTATTACCCAGTTTGTACCGCAATTGATAAACGAGCGACGGTGCAAGTGTAATAGGAACGTCGATAGAGATTTGTGTACATGCATCCCAAAAAGTACATTTTTTGAAAGGAAAACAAAGAAAATTAAAAATTAACAATTTAGCGGATCAAGATAGAGATTTATATACAAAATGAGTCTTAAAAAGTATGTTTATTGAAAAAAAAAGACAGACAAGAAGATTAGAAATTAAAAATTTAACGGATCAAGACCGCAATAAGTAGGTCGAACTGGTTTACTATAATATTATATATTATTATTTTTATCATGCGAAGATCATGCGAAGATCATGCGACTCCTCGGATCATTTATTAACAACGTCGACGTTGTAGAAAAAATATATTCGAATTTATATTGCGGAATTACTTTCGTTATCGTCATGCGGAAACGAGTGGAACAAAACCGCCGAGGAGCGAGATAAAGATGGAAGTACTGTTCGTGCTTCGTATATAAAAGTGTCTTCTTGTTACCGAAGTGTGTATTTTCCGGCATGTAGTGATATATAAAATTCATTTCGGGTTATCGAAAGTAACAACGGAACAACAACTCGCGCCATTTGCCGCGGCAGTTTGTTGCTGATAGCTATTTTGTAAGTCGCATTGGTTCTTTCGAGAACGATACCTATCTGGTTACGCTGCGAAAGATGTGTAAGTTAAATGATACAAATGATAAAATCCGAGAATGATGAAATCTGTAAACACATAACTATGCTGAAGATACATATTAAATTGTTTCTTTAAAAACAATGATATATTGCACAAATAAATTTAATTAAAACAAAGTCACGTTTTGAGGAAAAGAGAGATTTCTTGATACTTAGTCTTGATTAATGAGGTCCATTAGATCGTTTCTCATATAACTTGCTACTTGTATTACTTACATTTTAACTTTGTTTATATTATTTATGTTTCTCAACTAACCTTTAACTATAGTTATGAAACTACACCGAAGTTCTAAAGTGTTCTATTTGAAGTATAGAAGGCAAATAATCTTTTTATCACCTTACGACGATTGATAAAGGAAGGTTCAAAGTTTTTTTACCTCATTTAGAACCTTCATAATATATCAATCCAAATTTATTATTCCTATCGATGTTTCTAATTCATCTGCTAAACAAAGTTTTCATTTTGAGATCAAATGAAATCAGATTCGTTGTAGTCGAGATTTAATATAAGGTAATCGGATCCAATATGTGCGCATAGGTATTCAAAATGTCCTATTTGCTGTTTGTAGATAATTACATGATTAATTCAACAGATAGCAATAGTAGTTAGTATAGGTTGTTCATCTGACTCGATTGCATCAGTTTATTGCTCAATTTGTCCATTCTGTTATCGTCAACAAAGCAAAATACGGAGTGTCATGGTCGTAATATATGATGATGTAATATTTCATAGATAAATAAGTGTTCCTTATAACTGTAAAATAATAAACTACTGAAATTAATATTAATATTTGGTTATTAATTTTAGCAGTTCATATTACTGTATACATACTTTACAACGTTATATAATATATTTTTTCAACATTTTGTTTACAATTAAAAAGAGGAAACTCTTTATAAAGTAGAACTAATATGGCCAATCTAGATATATTGAGTGTATACACATTAATAGTAACGTTTTTCTTGGTACTTTTATTATTTCAGAAAATGAATTATAATTCATCTGTTTATAAATGGAAATAAATAGGTAAATTCATTGTTTGGAAAATATGGTTTTAGTATATGGTTTTATATTCTTATGTGTCAATAAACGTGTCAGTATGTTAATGAACTTATAATTTTACAAAAAAAAAGTAACATTTTATTAAATCAATTTATTTTTCATTTTTCTAAGATTTTTTTGAAAAAAAGGAAAACATATATTTAGATCATATTAGATACATATATATTCAATATGTGCGAATGCTACATTAAAAAAAAATCTATACTGCATCTATATGAATATTTTAATGCGTTATATTTTTTTTATTAGCATTCAGAATGTTCTCTCTCTTTTAAATGTAGCTATTAATTTTCAATTTTGAATTCAGCAAAAAATTAAAAATAATCGTAAAACTTAGGAGCATGTGAGAATTCGGTTATCATATAACATATTTGATAAACAAATATTGATCTGTGTAAAAATCTCTAAATAATGTACCATCATAATTTTACAAGTTTTAACAACTACTCGAATCAATTTTCGAATTAAACGCTTCAAACGCATAATACTCGCATTCCATCGCCGATGATGCATGATAAATGAGCATAAACAAATGTTGCATTTCATGCGTGTCGTGTAAACACGTTTTCGCTTGTGGACAAAGCACCAACGATATCTACTATCTCCGGTATGATTGATGGATCGTGTACACGCCAAATCGTTTTGCAAAAAAATACTGTTACTTGTGAAAAATGGAGAACGAAAAATGAACTCTCAAATGCGATGAAAAATAAATTTATTTTGACATTAATATATTTTGGCGCATTAATATGTTTAGACACGTATGTTATTAAAATGAGTGCATCGTCGGATATAACATGGTTAAGGGGAATTCTACGCTTTTATTATAATGACATTTTTCTTTAACAAGAACATAACATATATAGTGTCCAATTTTAATTATTACATTAAAAAACTGAAATAGGACTTTACATTTTTTTTAAAGCTGAGGTCATATTCATTCTGCAGTTTTATCAGTTTCAATGCATTTGTCCCTCATTAGTCAAATAATATATTTCTCATATATATCTAAATATCTTATCTATTATATTATTTGAAAGATAAAAATATTCGAAAAAAATAAAATATTTCAATATAATCAAAGAGTAGACTGATTACATTCGCCCATTATATCTACCATTCCGAATGTAATTCGGAATTATCGATTATAGATTATGGACGTACGTGAGGCATAACTGTTGGCTTGACGCGAATACGTGTGACGAGACATCGATGACATTTCGTGACAACCCTTTCCGAAAGCACTGAGCGTGATATCATCTGCAAGACGTATCCACACACAGTGTCAGTTACAATTAATCAGAGTCCACTGATCGCGAATGTCCGAGATGTACCGCGAGCTGACGTTACTTAAGGCGATTTTATTTATAGAGTTATTCTACGCAAAGAAAATTCAGAGATGTTTTCCGCAGCAAATTTCGTGCAAAATGCAATGTACATTATTTATATTTTTAAGATCTATTTAAATATTGACAGAAGGAGATGTCTAATTTTATAGATTACGTAACGTGTCATTTCACGATTTTAATGATGTAAACATAAATTACATAGAATATCACACATTCAATCCTTTAGTGCCATACTATACGTTTTATCACGAATTTATTAAACTGATATTGTAAAACATATATATCTCATAAAATTAAATATATTATAGAGAAGAAGGAAGTATTATGGCCAATATAAATATTGTCCTCTTAATAGCTCCTCTTAATATTTCCGTTATTAAGTAGTAAATTCTAACGATTACTTATGGAATTATTTGTTCAGCTCTCCGTTACATGATGCTAATATACCAATATTCAATAGCCAGCACTTATTATAATGCATTTTTTACTTGCAAGTATTCCGAAACGTATCTGAGGTACATTTTAGCATTTAATTACATCTACTTTCTCATTTTTCTTAAACTTGAGCATATTATCACATGAATATATGTATTTTTAAGTGTTGTTTACTTTATTTAATATTTTGACTGTATGCAAATTTAATTGAAATATTTTGAGTTATGCAAATTTAAATAATAGCATGACATTTTGCTAATATGGCCCTCTATGAGTATTGATTACTCACTACTTTTTTGAGATTTTCATATCAAAATAATTATTCGATAATCGATTGCAGCTCTACTGTTAATCTACAGTTTATATTACGTGTACTATTTTTAGTACTGAGCAGCTTATATGTAGAAGTTATGTAAATGTATACATATATGTAAATGTATACATTTATTTGAATACAATCTAAAATATTTTACTTTTTTGTTAATTTTGTAACCAAATACTGTTTTTTAAGTAAAACTATATATATATAATTTTTTAAGATTATTTTTATGGAAGGCCACATTACCAATCACATTTTTCTTTGAGTCATCATGCAATGTCGTCACATTTTTATTAATGTGTCCTAAATAATAAATATTTCGTAATTTTGAATCCAAAATTGATTCAACATTTTAACGAATGTAATTGTCAAGTTTTTAACTTAAATTGATTATTAATCAAGTTATTGTGTAAAACTGGAATGATATAATATTATCTTTTTCTCTGCTACTAATTTTGTTTTATTAAAACACCAGACATTAAGAAATATAATGATAAAAAAATATATGAGAAAAAAAAAATATATATATCTTTATTATATAAATATATATCTTTATTCATAAAAAAGTTATATCATAAAAGTAAAAGATAAACTTCGGGTGTACTAAGATAAATATATCAGTTAGTAGACAATGAGTATGAATTATTGGATGAAATAACAACAATTTTAAACATTAAATTTTTAGTGATATGTTCAACTCTAAATAAATTCGTTATAAATATTTAATTACAAATTTATTAAAAATCGTAAATATTATTAAAAAAGTTTAATGTTTAAAATTTTTGTCATTTTGTTCAATAATTGAATCATGTCTACTACACATGTATATTTATACATTATACTAAGAATAATACTGAGTTAAAATAACTAGGTAATAACTGTGATTTTTATCGTTAAAATGACATTTATGACATTTTGACGTTAAAATGACAGAAAGTAGATAAAAAATTAATCTAACTCTAATCTAAAATTAAATTGTATGATTATAAATCTTTTTAGAAAACATATTAACTTAAATAACAAACAGACATCGTCATTTTGACGTCAATCTCATATTATACTTATTATCTGAATTGTGATTTATGCCTTTCAAAAAGATTTGGAATTTACAATTTAATGAGATTTCATTTTTCCGTTTTATTTTCACATCTCTTCTTCCTCTTTCAATTTAATTTATACGAAATTCCAATATATAGATTTTAATAATAAAGCTTAATTAATTTCAAATCGTGACGCTTCTGTTGGATATTTTTCCATTCGAGGCAATCGATCTTACTATATCAAACATATCGGGATATTTTACGAAATCTTAAATGAATTCGATCGATCTTTATTTTCGTGTACGTAATCGAATTTTCCGAATATAAATCTTGCCCTTCTGCAGTATAGTCAGTAAAACCGCGCGATACGTTTAATTGGGTCACATCGGCGCGTACTTTACCGTTACGTTCCCTTTAATAATTCCTGGTTCCTCGTTCTGGTCGAGAGCAGAACCCGAAAACGTGGCTAACACGCGAGCAGGACTGCGCATAGATGTGTGCGACCGCGGTTAGATGCATTCCGGACATATACAACGCACGGGCGGGATGAAATCGCAGCGATTTATAACGCCGACACCGACGCCCTATCTTGCTGCGTCCAGCTCCCGCGAGAGTGGCTCTCCTCTCGACGATATAACGTCGGCTGGTATACGTACACACACCTTCCCACTTTTACGTCAAGGATGCAATAGCAGCGTTTCTTGGCGAGAGAACATCTTCTTCATGCTTTCGTATTTCATTTCCCGTCGTAGGCCCGCGTCGGCAAAATATACCTATATTTCAAGAAGAAATTACCGCTGGGGAGTAGAAACAGCAGGAATCACTCCCAGTCATCTTTCAGTTATACTTTTGTTTTACTTTTGTTATGTAAACGTAATAAAAGTTCATTTGCATTTTTACACGGCGATGAAAGAAATATTTGCAGCTTAAAACAATCATAGATTGAATCCTACAAATGGAATGTATGAGTGCGCATATATATCGTACAGCATTTTTCAGAATTGTTGGCACGATAGTGGATTTTCCTATGCACGTACGTAAAAACATGGAATTTCTGAAATCCTAGTGTCGCATCCCTGTGGAGAGATGATAATCCGTTAACACAGTCCGTGACAGATTAAAGATAACGACCACACTTACCTGAGCATGTTGTGCAGAGAATAAAATTTGTACTTGCTTCGCATGTATGAGCAATTTTAAGCTAAAAAAAGGCCGATTGGTTTATTTAGTGTTCACTTCCAACGTGAAAACGCGCGCATTAAAAGTGGCAGCATAGTAGCACGCACGTAAAAATTGTTCGTTTTTTTCACAGTGTTAATAGAATTCTATGTTCATCAAACTCTCTCTATTGTTCAAAAAGTAAATTTACGAACGTTTGCATACTCGCTATGTTTTGTAGTTTTAGGCGATTGCGTTTTATTAAATTACTTGCGTGGAGTAAATTGATATCAAGATGCCTTCTCGTATTAAAGATGTATTAGACGTACAATCTCTGTAAAGAAAATTAAACTTGGAAGTATGTTTAATATTTACACTTCAAATAAACTATATATATATATATATATATATATATATATATATATATAAAAGTTGTTTGAATAAGATTATATTTCCGCTTAATAACATATTTTTGTCGTTTATTTATTTTATTTATTATTATTTTTACTGTTAAGAATTAAAATTTAAAAAGTTCATGCATCGCAATGTACTCTACGTAAATAATCTTGAATACATAATGTACTTATATTAAAAAAATTGAGATTTTTATAATTTATTTTATAATACATTTCCATATATTTTTATTAAAGCAAAAAACTAAAAAAATACTATTATTTATTAAAATAATTTAAGATAGTAAATTATCACCAAATTTGTCGTATTATTTTTAAACGTAATTTAGAATAATCTGTAATTTTTTAATAATTTTATCATTTTAAAAATATGTATAAAACATTTTTAAGTTATGACATGTTTATACATTATCCATCACAATTGAGCTTACGCTCAATTAATATATGCAAATAATTATTACAACATCTGCGCGACGGATTTAAGGATACATTCAGGAAATAGAGAAAATAAATAAACATTTTATAATTTATAATTAATAAATAGATATAGTAGGTACATTATTAATAAATAAATATGATATATTATTGTAAGTATATTGGAAGAAAAACATCTGCGTTTTGCAATCTCAGTAATGTAATAATAGTAAAGAATTATTTTGTTATATTTAAATACCATTTTCATTACAAGTCATAAAAAATTTATGTTATCGTTATCGGAGATTACTACTCGCGAATGTTTGAGGTAGCTAATAATTTTTTCCAATTGCGAGACGCTGCTTTGTTGCTGTTTGCGCGAAGAAGTAACGTTGCCGTCTCGCGCCGACTTTAAAACTTCGATATTGCATTTTGCGAGCAATATGCTTCTTTGTCATCAATTCTTTAAGAACCGGAGGGATTCATAAATTTTGTTCCACGCCGCCAAGGCTAGCGTTGCCTCGTAAAGCTGCATGTTTTCTGCATCCATTGCTAAAACGTTCTGAGCGCACGACGAGAAATGGGATATCATTTGTTTGTAAAAATTTTAAAAAATTTTTTAAAAATTAATCGTAATTCCATTATCATATCATCGTATAATATAGTTATTATTACACCTCAAATAACTCGCTTTTGCAAAATCGAAATTCTATTATCTGCTGCAGAATGACGCAAAATAAATTTGTAGCTTATTTATTATGTATGATATTGTGTGCACCATATCGTTCTTCAAAATTTCGTAATCATGTTTCTAGAGAAAAATATATTTATATTACAAACTGTTTTAAATAACAGATGACAACTACATAATAGTTTGTATTAAAGTTTTAAAGCTCTATATTTTTTATTTAATTGATACAAACAGCTTTTCTACATATTTCATTATCATCATAAATCTCGCGTAAATAATGTTATGTATGTACGTGTGTGTGAGGTAAAATATAGACCTCTCTCAATCTACTACTCTGTTTTGAAACGTTATATGTCTGGTAACATTAAAAATCCATTTTTATCCTTTTTACGATGCTGATGCACGTAAAGAAGATATCACGATATCGTCTAGCTCGTGTCTGTTGATGCACTAGATGCCAGCACGCAACACACAGCGCTTGATGAGAAGTGTGAAGAATAGGCAGGCACGCGATCATTCTACAGCTAGTTAGATGTCCGTTTATAATTGTAAGTTGAAGTGAGATGACGTCAAACAGTCTATTCTCCGTTTTTGCGAGACTCGATGATCATCGGAAATGTTAAAATCATTTGCCTTTTAGAGAGGAAAAATAAAAAGTAAATGATACTTCTTGTCGGATGTAAGATAGTCAGGGAAGAGGTTTGGAGCATAAATCGGAGATACATAAAAGTTGTTTTAGGAAAAACTTGCAATATTCTTTCGGTGCACTTTCATTCTTCTGAATGCCCTGTATACATAAAACGCTCACTATGCGTTGGTTTGTACGGCGCTAAAAGGTATGGATACATGCTGCGTGAAAAATGCATGAGAATCAAGCTGGGCGAATAGTAATGACGGTATTGCGCAGTGAATATTTTTCTCCGGCGTGCTGGATCGGTCCACGTGCTGGATGAGATCCGGAAATCTGAAAGCACCGTAGGGGCAAGCGAGCGTGAAAAGTTACAAATGGTATCTACGTTACTTCGAGACCTCACCCTAGGGTAAAAAGACTTATTCGATAAAAGTTGCAAAACGCGCCGGATAACCGCAGTCGATTTTTTTTTGTGTCTTACCTTCATCTGATTTCGAAGTGTGTCCCTTGTGCGGTTCAAATTTATGAAGTTACAATTTTCGCATAAATTATATTTAATTATAAATTTAATTGTAACTCTTGGGTGTAAGAAATCAATTTCTCTTCCAAACTCGCCTTAAATGCTATACGTAATTTTATTTTAATAATTTTTAATAATAATTAATTTTAATGTAACGACACCTTTATATCTCTAGTGTATGTGGCTACCATAATATTTTGTATTTATATTAGAAACGGTCCATTCGAGCCTTTGTCAACATTTTTTGGTGATTTTTTTAACATATCTGAGTTTTATATATATATTATATATATATATAATTTACACATTATAATGCAATTATGTTATTTGAATATTTTATATTAAATTGATATTCAACATTTTTTAATGTTAAAATAACACAATTTATAAGTAAGTGAGCAAATAATATAAATATATGTTTTAAAACGTAAATTTTAAGATAAATGTATGTATAAATAAATGTTAATTTAAAATATCATAAATGTTAATTTTATTGAAAAAAATGCTTCCACAGTTTGCTTACAAATTATATTAGTGTGTTACATTTTGTACGTTAATTTTTTAAAATAATATTTGTATTGTTTTTTAACATATTCAACTTGTATTACATTACAAAAATTTAAGTGGATCATTTGATTCGTGAAAAGTAATAAATTTAAATACAAATTTTCCAATTGTGTATATATTAATCCTTAATTAGTAATATAAAAAATAAGAAATGATTATGATAAGAATGACTACAAATATAGTATATATGCATGTACCAACACATATAGTATATACATATATAAAATTTACATTGAATTATAATATTTAAACATTAAAAATCCAATTTCTATTGTTATAGGCATTTAAATTTCTAGTGATATAAAAAAATCAATAATTAATACATGAAAAGGCTGGTTTTGTAAAAATATTTAAAAATTTTGCTAAATACAGAAAATAATTTTGTTAAATTATTAAAATAATTACGTAGGAATCTCAAGCATAAAGAGCAATGTTGGAAAAGTTTTGACATTGTAACAACCAATGTTGAATCTTCTACATAATTCTTTTGATGGATCAAACAAAATATTATTTTTAGATCTGTAGCTAAATCTCTTTTTTGTATAATAAAAAATTTCTCAGATTTTGCTTCTTTTAATCTTTAAAAATCAATTTATAGTTTTAAAATATGATTATATATTTTATATTTCTAATTAATTATATATATTATCAACGTATATTATAATTGACTAATATTAAATGATAAGGCTGTCATTGCGGACAAATGTCAATGTATTTATTTCGGTAAAATTCTTGAAAGTACTCGCACAGTGTTTGAAGAAAATTTTCGAATGTCGTTGCTTTTAAATGAGCTTTCGAAAGGGAACGTGAAAAGTTACCCTCGGAAGACGAAGAATCTCGTTCGTTGGATGTCGGCGGACCGCGCACGAATGAATAGAGTTCCTGGAGGTCCAACGACGAGATCGATGGAGCCACGTCCAATCTGTCGGTGTACTATCCGAGCTACTTCCCGCGTATATACTCCGTACGTTACTCGCGGCGTATCCCACTTGCGGCTTGGGATGACGATAAGTTCCGCTGGCTTCAATTTCCCGATGAGAGGCGGAGCGCGACCGTTCTACCATATACACGCGGTACGATAAGTAACGGAACGTCGTCCCGGAAATGGGTCTTACTCCGGAACGGCGGAGCACGGCTCAATCTCGGTTTTTGGTTCACGTTCAAACCTCGTTAAATCTCGGTCGAGGTTAGCAAACGAGAATACTAGCAAATGTTGGAATTTGACTATGTTATTTTTACAGTCGCTCCTTTAATCGCAGTTGGGCGTGAAAGTGGCCTGTGCGTTTGTACGGAAGGGTGCAATGCTTTGTTAACTGACCGAAGCTGGACGTATGAGTAAGAGCTGAGTCATACCTTCCTTTCATAAAACGCGTAAGCACTGCGCGTGTCTGATATTTCTCTCAAGAGAAGCACCACAGACTCGTACGTTTAATGACGTTTTCCTTAGAATCCTCAGAATCTAATTTAGTCCTTAGAATTTAGTTCTCCTTATTAGTTGGAATCTAATAAACTGAAGTTACACGTATTTACTCTCATTGTATAATGTGTTTATAACTGAACTGTGAATATTTTTCCCATAGTCATCCAATTTTTTTAAAAAGTAAAACTTAATCTTTATAGGAAATACTAATGAACTTTATAATATACTGGAGCGCACATTTTATAATAAAATATAGAAAATTGTGGCCCGATGAAGAAAAGTAAAGCAAACAAATACTTGTTTTTCTGACTCTTTTCTACTATATTATAAAACATATTATTAATCAATTAATGAATCCCTGACAAAGAAAATAGTACAATCTTTGCATCAGAGTGCCATTGTCTAGGAATTGAGGCACACCCACTTTTTGATGGCTCAGTCCAATATATTCCAGAACTGGAAAAGCCTGTATAATGCACTAAAATAGTGTTATATTTTGAGGCAAAGGACATAATGACATATAACGAATTATAATCTAAAAATTTAAATCAAGGAAAAGTTATAAAATTTTGAAAATAAAAATCCCCGTTCTTTAAAGACTAAATATATACTCTATATTTATGTACTATAATTTGAGAAGCTTCCAAGTGTTTCCAGCCAAGTGTTTTAGAAATAATTTTTACTCGAGAATTTTCATAAAGGTTTGCAAATAGGACTAGTGTTTCAGACATCTCTTCGTTTTCCAATCAATGAAAATCTCGCATATGTATTCTGGGTCGCGTTGTAGCTGCAAATCGAGTAAGCTCCGAGTGAGAGAGGAAATGCCTCGTTTGAACGAGATACGCGACACAAACTACGGAAGAGACGATGTCGTCAACGTCAGCTGTACGTGCGGAATTCTAATTCGCTATGCTCGATTTACAAAACTACGCGCACGATTTTGCGTCAACGATCCTACATTCTGCTTTGTGTGGCGTATATACATTGTCAAATCCGATACTTTTTCCGATTCAAATAAGTCAAAGCGTGACAATCCTTTAACATGATCAAACAAATGTTATGTAAAAGGGAATGTAATCTGAAATTTACAGAAAATGGGATTTGAAGCATTTTTACGTCAAGATGTTTTCAAGTGCTACTATAACTTTTATTATAACAGGATGACAAAAAAGTTTGACCACATAGTTTTGTGTTTATTAAATCATTAGTAATGCACATTAAAAAAAAAACAACAAACTGTATGTGGACTGTTATATTTGATTAAATTAGATTAATTAGATTAATAAAATTACATTTGATTAATTAGATTAATTTAATTAAATTAGATTAATTTGATTATATTTTATTAAATAAAAAATTATAATTGATGGACATTCAAAATATCCACCTTTAATTTTGATACAATGGGCGAATTCAAATCGGCAAAGTGGCTAGGCATGCTTGTTGAGTGAATGAGCATGATTGGTTCTTACCTGTGGATCCAACTAATTATATTTAATTGCTCAGCGAGTAGAGCTAGTCGTTTTGTTGATTTGAACTCACCCAATTTAAGATGCTTTGAGAATGTATCAATGATGACCGCGCATCTCTTCTTCGGATAAATTTTCCTAGGCAATAGATTAGTTTTCAGTTCATCCGTAAAAATCTTTTCTGGTATAAGTTCTTTTATTTTTATTTATCTCTTTAAGGACCAGAGCTTTTTAACAAGGTAACTTATGGATGATTTTACTTTTTAAAGGTCTTTTCGGAATTGAATTCGATTCTAGTCTTAGAATTTTTCAAATTAAAAAAGAAATATTAAAATAATACTAATTGTTGTGAATAATATAAAAATGAATAATAAAAATAATACTAATTATTGTGAAACTCGGATTTAGAAGGTTTTTGATATCTCTGAGTTTGAATGTGACATGAAAATATCAAATTTCAATAGAGTAGTAACCTCCATGACAGAGGATCTAGTCACAGAGTTCTTAATCAGTGTGTGAAAGTCAGTTTGAAAATCAGTAACTATTAACTGATCAGTATTAATTGTTTACGGAGTGCACTAATAAGCAAAACTGGAAATTTGTCATATGTATATTTCACAATTAAAAATTCTCTAAAATCGACTTTTATGATAATCAAATTTTTTTTAAAATTTTGTCCGTCATATTATGTAGCATTTTGAATTTTTTAATTTTTGACTTCAGATTCGAATAAAGCATTAATTATAAAAAATTTCTCTATAGACCAAATTTTATAAAAATTGAGTGAATAATTTATAAAATAAAAAGAGATGATCTCAAAAGAATAATAAATAATATAACTAATAGTTAAGGATTTTTTATAAATATATATTATACTACTTCGTGGCAAGCTGATGTCAATTGTCGTGGATATTAAAATTTTTAGTGTAATTAATAATGTTAGCTTGCTATTTATAATAATTTAAAAAATACACAAAACTTTATACAAATTTTTATGTCACCATGTATATGCCTTTTAAAGTTTTAAAATTTTATTCAGAGTATATTACTTACCTGAAAGATTACGTTTGATTATCATTTAGATTAAACTTCTGAAATTAGCACTGTGAGGCATACAAAGAGACAAGGCCAGTTCTTGTAAAACGCATATTGTATATTACGTGATTTCGTTTTCCTCACGATAAAACGTTAGGTTCGACTTAAATTTATATATTATGGCGCGCAATTTCTCTCTCTCTCTCTTTCTTTCTTACATGTATACAGCAGACACACTTTCATAGCATAAAGATTTGGTTGGCTGCATGAAAGACAAGCGTACCTTCATCACTGTACAACACATATTCAGATGATGTTTACGCAAGCCATATTTTACATTTTTCTGTTGAAATAATATAATTACGAGACACGAAAATTATGAAATTATGATACGTATTTGTTTCCATATATGATAAAAAACATAGCATCTGAATATGTATCTTGGCGACTTTATAATTTATACAAACATACAATACGTTAACACCCTGTCACAAAGAACGGGCACCGATATTGGTAAGCAGACGCAGTCGATGCACTGTCTGCTTTAATCATTCTCTCTTTAGTACATTTCATTAAAAGTTACTATAGATTAATTTAATTTACAGCGCGCATAATATATATATGCATTCATATCATATTATTATTATAATTAACAATGATAATTCATTATAATAATCAAAATAATCTCGAAATATTCAACAAACCCTATCAATAGGCAACAGTCTCCGATAGACCGATAACCAATGTTGTCGATGAAATGTTTTTTAATTATCAATAATAAAATAATATTCGATAAAACGATGAAAGCTCGTGATCCCGTTAATTGAAAAATTTGCGAGTCCCGTGTGAATCTTCACACTCGTTCTACGCTAAAAAAAAAAAAAAAAAAAAAAAAATGCTCCGCTGGATGCCGAGAATTTCGTAATATAATGGTATGAATAGTGATGGATGGAGGCCGAATTGAACAGCGCAATTTGTCTCGATTATCACAGCCATAGTGATACGCGATGGCAGTCACTCCAATGACTCGGTTAGCAGTTTGTGCTCCGAGCCTTTATTGTTTACCGGTTATTGGTTATTCGATTATACGCAGATTTATGATTTTATTATAGCTTTGGTCATTTCTAGCTGCGAGAGCGATTGCGCTATGATAACTTACCAATGTGCTAATATCGAATAATCAAATGCACACCAAACAGCACGATCGATGTTAATAGCGTCGCCGTATCGTTTCACAATGACCGAATAATTTGCTTCGCATCTGGTAAGCAGCATGCTATGCTTGCGGTAATTTAGTCGGTACGAGCGCGTCTTGTTCGGTGTCGCACAGAAATATTCAAGCCTAATGGAATTTCACGAAGTGAAATTTGATCGAGCCGAGCTAAAAATGAGACAGGCACATTAGTAAACGACTTATCACATTTTAACAAATAACAATTAAATCCATAATATTCTTATAAATGAGTACATTGATGAATATTGTTCTCGGACGAATTAATTAGCTAAAGAGATTAAAACTGGCCGTTCACTGAGGCGTCTATCCTGCGTCGAAAATTGTAATCCCATGTATAAACGCTTGAATAAAATTGTGCTGAGAATTGACGAAGGTATTATTTTGCGATACAGAAACGCTCTGACATGAATCTCGCAAATGTCGAACGATCCATATCGCGTTTAGAATAACGTTTCAAAATAACGCAGCCAACCGCCTCTGTCTCTTCGCCTACGTCTTTTATGTCAACGTAATATAGTAACGTAACACACTCCCACTTTGGCCCTCATGTTCACACTCTCGTCACGATAATAGAAAAGTTCGTGCGGTGCATAGGTGATAACGTTTCGTTCATCGTTGAGGAGCACTGTCCCTTTGTCATCGTCACGAAGTGCTCTCTCACCAATCCGGGCAGTTTTCGTGATACCCAAGGAAGCTGTTCAAGCCTTCATCTGAGCACCTGACCTGATCGGGCTAGAACAGCAGCCAGGAAGAATAGTGACGAGCTAGTGGCATCCGCTCGAACGAGCCGTGCACCGCTATGATGTAACTCGGCTAAACTTTCTCCTGAAACAGTGTTAAAAACACTCACAAGGAAATGCTCGCAGATCCTTCTTCGACATGTCGAAACCGTCGAGAATTCTTACGTTTGTGTGCTTAGCAGGGCCCTCCCACTTAACTAACATTTAATGAATAAATTATAGGTATAATATTGTAATAATCCGCTATTTATATTTTTCGGATATTTTGTAAAAATTAAAATAAAAATTATAACGCGTAATAATGTGTAAAACAAAAATCATAATGCAAATATTTAAGGACTAAGACCTTCCACACATGTTCAAATAAACTTGTCAAGTATGCTTGCGTAAAGATTATTTGACAAATTTAGACCGGCCACAATTTGTAAATTTACTTGAACGTGTGTGCCCGTTTAATACAAATATTAAAGTGTACATATTTAATATCTTAGTTTGAACTATCGTAACATCCAAGATTTCTCATAATTAATAAAAGACAATAAAAGGGCTTACAGCAACAATGGGCTATTCCACAATGTAATTGAAGATATGATAGCTAATATTGATATAGAAAGGATAAGTGGCAGAGTTCTCTATTTGTCAATTAAGAGAAATAAATTTTCAGTCAAAGTGGATGTAAGTGAGCGGTATCTTAAGACATTACTTAAGACGATCTTAAAGAATAGATTATAAATATCGGCCTTAATGTTTAAATATTTCAGAGCGAATTTGTACAATTCTATAAACCGCGCGCCGAAATCTTTTTCGGTTTTGTAAAACTCAATTATAAACAGAATTAGAATAATAATAATTAATATTAAACTAACAATGTAATAATTTTGATGCTAATAAGTATCTTATCATTAGAAGAACATTTATAATTTGATGCTAATCTATATATAAGCATCTTAAAAACTGTGAATAATTTAATTTATTGCGAGAAATACTATTTCAGCCTGGATTCGGATCTCTTGAATCTCCTGATTATTGTGACAAATAAGATGTTTAGATTAGCATTAAATTATAAATTTTTCTAAGATGCTCATTAACATAAAATTATTAAATTGCTTGTCAATCTCATTTTATAAAGAAAATGGATAAAGGACTTTATTACGCATCAATTTTATTTACATGTTTAACTACTACTTTAACTATTGTGGATTAGCTTCTATTACTATTGCAATAAGATCTTCAATGAACGTTTTCTTGTTAAATACTGTAAGCTTCGATTGAATTTAAACGCATTTGAAGTGAACATCAGCTTGTAACGAAAGCCGGAGCTACATAATGCAAGTATCAAATGGTGCTTTCCAGTAAGCGATACTGTGTGACATAGTGATCATGTCATCTTTGTTTAACATTGGCAAACAAGGATGTAATGATTCACTGTTCACACGGTGTTATCTGTGTCTCTTGTTAGAAAGCACCCAAAACATCTTGTACAATTTAGTTCCAATTGAGATGTGTCGTGTCTATATTAAGCTTCACAGGATAATCGAAATGACATTTGCGTGAGTCATGTTGTAATCTGAGGTTCCTGTGGGATCGTGAATTCCCAGGCATTTGATTCCAAGTGAAGTCGCAGACAATCGTATATGCTGAAAGATGTTTGAATTTATGAACAAACTATTTTTGCGCGAAGTGAGTCTCCCCGTCATCGATATCGTGTCATGGCGAAATTCTGTGTTATCTTTGTGAGATAGAAATGTCTCTACTATGATACATATCTTTATTTCTAATCTTCTGTTGAAAAGAAAATAAAAACAATTGGAACAATCTTGTTAAAGAAACGAGAAAATTGTTCTATTTATTATGGAGGTTTCGTAAGAATGTGTAAGAAATAGCATCCCAAATTTAAAATAAACTACTAAAATAAATTAATTTGACTACCCCCAAAAATCTAATACTGGCTAATTTGATATCGAAAGACAGTAATTAATTATTTATTTTGAACAACAATGCTTTTAATATTCTAAATTTTAATATTTTAAATATAATACCAATCAATTTAATACTGAAAGACTGTAATTAATTATTTATTTTAAGTATTAAAAGCATTGATCAGTATAATTAAATATTGTTTTTTAGTATTAGATTTTTGTAAGAATTATAAGATAAGTAATAATAAGTAACAAACATATAATAAAATAAAAAAGTTATAGGATTTTTTACAAGAGTTTCTTTTTGTCTTGGGAAATGTCATACGAGTTTGATAGACAGAGATTAACTTGGAAACCATAATGCATAAGTCGCAACATCAAAGCATTTGTGCAAAGTTTGTCTGTATAGTCAGAAAACTCAACTTGCGTACTTAGTTTCGTCGCAAGTTCCTGCGCGAAAGCGTTTTAAGAAGATCCTTTATAACAAGTTTCGACATGCGAACTTTCTCGTAGGAGTCAAACATCAAGAGGACTTTTAGGCGCATCTGCGAGCGCAGTTCAAGATAAATATTAAATACTTCAAAAGCGTGTACTTCGGTAATAAATAGCCGCGTCTGCAGCTATTACACAGAGAGAGTTATACTGAGTTATAAGCAAACGTTTCGGCTTTTGTAATGGGAGCAAGCGCGAATACCGCGCATCGGTGAATGTTGTGAATTCGTCAATTACTTAAGACTTGTAGCACAATTCCCTTCTAACTGTTATCAGACTGTTTCGTATCACGTTAACTAGCAAAATCGTTTGAGACAAGTTTTCACAGGCTGTGTTCCAAAACTAGATTAAATTTCGACGATAAATTTTTCGAGACAAATTTCAACTCCAAATTGAACAAAATACGTGTGCACACACAAAGGTAATACAACAGAATTCCTATTTAAATACCGTTTAACTGAACATTCGATCGTTCGAATAGCGTCATCAAAGAAACGAAAATAAACATTTCACGTGTTTCAGTATAAACAAGTACGTTTAGTTACACGACGTGCTCTTAATTTATAGTAATCTGAATCCTACAAACGTATTTGCGAAATGTAAAATGTTACGTATGCCTTGCGTAAGTAAATTAATTTTTACAGGCATTTTGAAATATATTCTTCTGTAAAATAAATTTCATGATAGCAACAGAAAGCTGCAAAAATAGCTAAAAAATTAATAGAAAAATAAAGAAAATGGAATGAATAATAAAGAACACTGATAATAATCATAACTTTTTTGTTACGTTTACAAAATATCGTATAATAAGCAGACTTTTTTAAAATATTATTTGCGATTGATTATTACATAGAATATAACGGTGCAATTTGGATAACGAGGCATTTTGGAAAGTTCAGATTTCGCGTATGCTTGTTAGCTACGGGAAACGCCGCCAAAAATGCGAGATATGGTTTCATGAATAATGTGTTAAAGCTGTAGGAAGAAAGTAATTTATTTGCGGTCGCTGTTTTTAGAATATTCTCTTAACTTTAAGTTTTTACATTAGAAAGTTTTGTTCTATATTTTTCAAGAAAAATTTCGAGTCTTTTTATGAACATTCGTCTTTATCAACATGTATAGATATTGTTTCAATAAAACTGAAAAAATGCCTTATTTGATATATTAATAATTATTATGATTAAAATTGTCTCGGTCCTATTTAATTTGATTTTCAAATTTTCTTCGTATGAAAATTCAGCGGACAAGTTTTAGTGTAACGACATATATTTTGTATCTTGATGTTACTGTATATATACCATAAGAATTTTATTGTTGCAGTTTTTTGATACGTTCTATATAATGCAACTGAATTAGATGACAACATCGTACATTTCATACGCTATGATGATAAAAGTGATTGCACAAAAGAGCAATCGAAAAATATCGAGAAATAAATTATCCTCACCGTTCAAAACGTGAACGTGAATTGTGGCGGGTTGGTCCGGCATGGTGGTAAGCTGGCAGGTGTAATTTCCGCTATCCGAAGGTCCGACTTTAGCTATGCTGAGAGTCGAATTGGCCCCCTCTTCCATCAAGTCCGTTTTTACGCTATAACAGATAGACACGGCGTTGAAAATGCCCCAAAATCGTGCCAAGAATATTTTGTGCACTGTACATATTTTGTATTACTCATTGAGAGAAAGAAGTTTTACAATTATTGTAATTTAATTGTAATTTATAATCACTTTTGTACACTTTTGTTTTTTTTGCCAACTATGCATGTACTAACTGTACTAAATTGTAGCAGTAATTAACTGAAAAATAGAGTTGCTAACCATATTTATTTTAGCATATAATTATTGTTACAAATATTAAACATTTTTCTCTCGGTACGCTTGACGATGCTACATAGCTGATACATAGCTGAAAGTATTACAATATAAATATTTATGTATTCAACTTCTGTCGCGCACTGTAAAAAAGTATATAAAATTACATAAATAATATGTGTAAAATTTACAACAGTAAAAATATAGGTAATATAAAATAATATAAAATAATATAAAATAATATAAAATAATATAAAAATAATATAATATAAAAATAATATAAAATTGTTCTTTAAAAAATTAATTACTTTTACCATTAATCGTGTAAATATCGTTTTATATTAGACGAAAAATTACAATAGTATATTATATAATTTTTATGTGTAAAGATTTTTATTATATTATATAATATACTGATAGTATATTACACATATTATATTTGCATTTTTATTTTTGTACGTATCAATAACATAATTTAAGAAAAATTAATGTATGTACTTTGTTGGTGAATTAATACGTAAATATTTCTATAAATTTAACTTAAATTGTAAATTTATTTTTGCAAATTGTTTTAATATTATAAAAAAGAATATTACTTACTATAAAGTAGGATATTTTATTAGTAAGTTGTGACTTTACGTGTGTAAATGTGTAAACCTTTAATAATAGGTTCCAAAATTATCCAGTACAAGTATTGTAATTTTAATCTTATTTACAGTATTGTTAAATCTGTATGTTCGAAAATTTTAATTCACAAATCCTTTTTGAAATATCTATAATAATAGAAGTATCTATAATTATAGAAAATATTTGCTACAAAAAGTTATTAATTGAATGCTAATAAGTGTACATCCAAGATAAAAAATATGTCAATCACGATGACATGCTTTTCGAAACACTAGAAATTTCTCGAGAAAAATGACCAACGCAAAGTCGTGAATCGTTCGCTGTAGTGCGAAAGAAGAGAGCATCTCCTTAGGTTAACGAGAACTCTTCAATTTTGCCAGTTCTACTGCCCTTGCACCTTGCTTCTTTGTCCTAACTAATCGCTGATTCTCCATCACTACTCAAGTCGTTTTTCTTCTTTTCTCGACTTCTTTTTATCTCTGCTCTCATCTGGCACGGCCACTCTTCATTCGCACGATTTTATGCGAACTTTTTTCGCGGCAGAAGATAAGTTAATCACAAATGAGCCAAAATTATCGATTCTCGCGAGAGTGGTGCGTACATACTTTGTGCAAACAACAGAATAACAAATTTTACCGAATAAATATTTGTGCAGAACCGTCGACCTATCTTGATAACGCACTTCATATCTATCAACGCTTGATTTTTTTTTTTTTTTTTTGGTTAAATTGAACATTTCAACCTGCAAATTTGCAAATTTGTTTTTATAAACATGGAGGAAATATTATTAGGTGTTGGAATTAATTCGTAGCGTTTTTTAATGAAAGAATGTTATTTATTTCACATGAGCATTAAAAAATACATTAATGAAAGTACTTCCCATCACTTGTAAAACGCTACGAATTAATTCCAACACCTAATATTATGATAATATCATAAAAGAAAATTAAGAAAATTTGTAGAGTATAAACAATTTTTCTGTTTGTTGGAAACAAAAAATAGATCACAAACTTTGGAACAATTTACATAGTACTTAATATCCTATTTCATGCTTTGTGTTAATGTCATAATTTCATTATTTCCATACTTTTGATTCATCTTGTATCGATGTCATAAAATGGCGTCCATCACTTGCACATTGATAAATTATTAGATATAACAGTTTCTTATAATGAGGCCTGTCCTTTTCGTAAAATTGCATTTCAAGTTGAAAAGAAGTGTGAAGAATGCAACGAGACAATGACTTCGTTAAAGTGCACTAATTGCAGGCAGAAATATACCTTTTCTCCTTTTCTCTCGAGGGA
This sequence comes from Acromyrmex echinatior, assembly GCF_024713525.1. NCBI lineage: Eukaryota > Metazoa > Arthropoda > Insecta > Hymenoptera > Formicidae > Acromyrmex > Acromyrmex echinatior. Next base: position 690,340 of record NC_141857.1, on the reverse strand, counting down.
GAAAAGTTTCCGCGTGAAACTGCATGCTGCAGAGACGTCTTGCGGAAAATTGCTCTCGTACTCGACGTTCCTATTTTTGTGAGAAACTAGCGGAAAAAGGAGACTATTCGAGCGAGCATTTTGTGCGAGGTGCAAGTGGCGATTCAGAGTGTTCCAGCAGAGCAGTAAATATTGAGAGATGACGACACAGTTAATAGCATTTGTAACATGATTACGATTTTATATCCTCTTAAAATATCAAAGCTAGATGTAATAGTAATGGTATTTGTAAAATAAAAAAAGAGAGAGAGAGAGAGAGAGAGAGAGAGAGAGAGAGAGAGAGAGAGAGAGAGAGAGAGAGAGAGAGTGTCGAAAGTTAAAAAAGCAGTATGATTATAAAAGTTATAACGAATTTGTTGACAATTCTATGGTTCTGATGACGATCGCGTTGAAGTTATATCTTATATGACTTCCAGTTCGCGCTTTTAAAGGCTACTTGACAGCTAGAGCGGCAAACGTTTGTCCGGTAAATATTTTACAGCGGAAATTTTTAGCATTTCCTTTTTGTGTTCTGTACACGACAGACGTGACCGCACGGAACAAAAGCGTATGCTTTTATGGCGATATTGCCCTGAACATATTGTATTATCGCCACTCCATGTGTCCTATGGGAATAATATAAGTTCTCTAAGTATTATTTGATAACTGGTCTCTCTTTATTAGTTTTATTTTAACGGATGATCAAATTGTGCCGAATTTAACGTGACTTTTCTTACGCAAGACCGACTGATATCTTTCATGGTATTCTGCTGTGATGACTTTTGAGAGTAAAAGGATATTAGCAAGAATAGAGGAAGCAAAAAAAGATAAGAGAGGGATAAAAGCCACCACAAAGAATAATTTAAATTGGCAATCTTGTCAAATGGATCCTATTAAAGATTCAATTCACGCTGCTGTAACTACTTAATTGGAATGTGACTGTCCACGATTTTCCGCAGCAAAGCATTTTTCTTTCCCTCTCTCTCGTTGTAATTTGACAATGACGTAACCTTGCATGTCGCAATTGTTGTTGAATGGTCGTTCTCTTTACGTTCTACCATTGTTAATGTGAAATTCAGCAGAGAGACAAAGCCTTTCCCTTTTACAGCTGTTTCTCCAGCTTCGCTATCCTTTCGCGAAGGAACGTCCTTATTTATGCCGGATTGCGTGTCTCTGAGAGTGGAAACTTGACCGAGAAAGGTTTTGAATCGCGCCGAGCAAGCGAGACTTTAATCGAAAAAGTTCCTGCAATTTGTCGCTTTCGTTCTCCCCGGCCGGTTGAACACCGGTAGGTGATCGCTCGTTTATTCGCGATGTTGAGCGTCCACTGCCTGCACCCAGCAACGTAAGAGCTTTTGTGAGAGAATTCTTACAATTAATCCGATACGGAAACGCGAAATGAAAATAGAAAATAGTTACCGAGATTCTTGGGATCAGCTTAAAAAATTAGCATGGTCCAATGTAAATTTAAATTTGAATATTTATGTTTTTAAATAGCTTTTACGTTGTACTAAAAGCTGCGCCTTTATTTCAATTATTGTACTGTAAATAATTTTTAATTTTGTGTTAATTCTACAAGTTTTAGAAGGTTAAACGACTAGCGTTATTTTTGCGTTTGTGAGTAAAGTTAAGCTTGCATACCAGCTCAAGTAATGAGATTAACGTCACTGATTAAAATTTCTATATGCATGACTCGCGTAATTTTAATGCGATGATAAATGGCAATTGGCCAAGTTGCGGAATGCAATAATTCGGAATAATAATTAAAGGATTGTGTCATTAAATTAAATATTGTTTATATATTGTAGGAACTGTATCTTTTATAATCGCTTTAAACTTGTACTTTGTTTTATCCTTTACTGGCGGGTTTAATAAGCAAGCTGCATAAAATTCAAATTTTTTTTATGCATATGTGGACACGCAAGTACTCTTATAGGCACTCAGTTACTTTTTTAGCAGTGCTCGGAAACTGACAATACGTAACACAATGTAAAGCAGTCGACAAACAATGATTAATGATCATACGAGACACTACTTTGATCAATGGATTTGATACGGCTGTTAACTCTATGTAAGCGATTAACTATTTCTTTATTCGCGGCGCAATCAACCGAAACGCGTCGGTACAGTATAGTACTAGCAATTCATCATTCAACACGATGTTAATACGGTGAATGCTCTTTTTCTCAATGCGACATGGAACATATCCGTTATGTAAAATAAGTCCAATAATTTATCTGTGTTCTCGTATATGTGAAAACAATACGAAACTGTGCAAAATGGAAATTAATACTTATTCAACATTAGTTAAATATATCTTATTTTACATTTTCATACATATTAAATTTTAATTATACAAAGAAATGTATATAAAAAACAAAGAAATAAAAAATATTTTCGAGATAAGATATCTTTTCATAATCATTAATAATTTAATTAATTAATAAACAATCTATTATGGTTTTCAGGTAGAAGCAACAGGGAAAGTATGCTTTTGTTGGAATCTAAAATTAGATACAACCTAAAAATAATTTTGTTGAACTGTTAAAATTCTCATATAAAACATTCACATAATGAATAATGCAGCAAACAAATTTTGACATTTTAGTAACATTTGAATGTTCCAACTAGTTACTAAAATAATATTAAAAATAAGTATAATTATTTTGATGATCTAACGAAATTTATTTTCAAATTTGTATCTAGTTAAATTTTTAGATACTATATCAAAACTGACCTTTCCGTGAAAGGATGTTCTTTCACAATTTTAATAAAAATGATGAAGTTATTTACTTTAAAAAAATCAAGCATCAATTTTTCAATAAAAGTTAATAAATTCTGTTTTTATATAATTTTAGAAATGACACTAAAAAAATTTAAGTTTTTTTGTACAATATTTTCTTCGCCTCTCCGTTTGGATATGCGCCAGAACTTGAACACAAAACAATATACGTACACATATATTTTAAGATCACAGCAAGAGTATTTCATTGTCTACCGTGATAACATATCTTCATTTATTTTAATTTCGTGTCACGTGTAAAAAAAGTCAGCGGTCATTTGTGATGGATCACCGCAACATTGAGAAAATGAAAGCACAAGAGAGTCAATATGTTCGAGTAATATGTCCTTTATCACGATACAGATTGAGCCAGGTTAAACTTACAATGGGAATAAATTAAGATAGATCGTAAACATAACGTTGATTTGACGGCGCAGAAAATTCGATTTAACGCCGGTCAACTATGGCCACGCTTTGTGCATTACTATCGTCGTCGTAACCGGAGGTTTAATTACGATCCCGAAAATTTAATGTAATTTGACACTGCGTAAAACGTTATTTTCCACCGTGTAGTTCCCCTTCATTCGATGATCGTTACGCCGTCAAGGGTCCTACTGTAATTTAATGAATTAAACGCGATGTTAAGCGCTATAAATTCATTGTCACGTTACCTTCAGCCTGGATACCGTCCGCAAATAATTCGATTAACGATTAATTTGAATCATTGTTATATCGCTACTTTACTAACATCCAAAAATGTATACATGCACGCATTTCAGTTAAGAAGATATTGGCGAGAAATTTTCAATGCTCCATTTCTATAAAATGATACTAATTTGGCAAGTTATATAATATCGCATTTGTATATAAATTTCAATAATTCCGAAACATAGATAATAATTTAAAAAAAAGTGATTCTATATATATTACATAATGTTAAGAGAATAAAATAAAATAATAAAAAGTAATATAAGCTGTGGGAGTCAACGCAGTTAATAATGCGATTATCTTATATTTATTTAGTTTATTCTATAAACCTTGATTTGGAGAATTTGAACTCTTCTTTGAAAAATAATTAATCCTGAAGATGACTCAGAGAGAAGTCGAAACGTTAACATTCTATTATATCATGGTTGCGCTTATCGAAATTACATCAAGGTTTATGGAATAAACTAAATAAATATAAGATAATCGCACTATTAACTGTGTTGACTCCCATAGCCTTTATTACTTTTTATTATTTTAATTTGTAGAGTCTTTACTTTCATTATAATCATAAAATCTTCATTTAAATTTAAAATAAAATAATTTATCTTTTATTGTGGAAGATAAATTAATTTATGTTAAATAAAAATTTTTTATAAAAATTTCTACCAGGACACCGCAACGTTGATCGGAGTCGACAATATCTGAAAGCGTGACATCAGCGACGCATCGTTAAATTATAGGGGATAGAGAAAGTCGGATAGATGTCAGGTGATTAATTAAATTAAGCCAGATAGCAATAATTCTTGCTCGTCCACCATTGCAGATGCTACTGTATTGGGGAAACGAATGCGATGGTACTGTAGCTTTATGTGTACTGTGTTTACGGTTTGTGGTTCACAGAGAATTTCGCGTGAAAGCGAACGAGAAAGAAAGGGGAAAAATAATATTTAAGCACGATCGTCTGGGATGTATTCAAATGTGGCTCATACGAGCATCAAAACACTGAAATGTTAAAAAAAAAGCACGTAAAAGAGAAAATGGAAAAAATATAAAGCCAATAGGAATGACAGAAAAAAAAATCAATCCGAGAGATATAATAACCGAAAGATTTTAATTCATTTAGAGATTTGAATTTTCACTATTTCTTATAGAATAGAAAGGCGTTAATTAGTATTTTAATGTGTTGCAGACGGCAAAATATTTAGCGTCGGCAGCATAGTTGCCGAGCAGATCGCAGAGGGACGTTGTTCTCGCAATGGGATCCACGACCTCGTGTATGTACAGTCGTCCGTATGTACAGAAGCGTGCAACGCAAACTAATTTCATTTACTGTCCCGCCGTGTCTCACCGGCACCTAACTTTACTGTCAGGACAGGCCCACGGAAGCGTCGGTTTCGACCAAGAACACCGGTCCCCCGAACACTGAAACCTTTCTCGTCGACACGTTGCCATCCTAACTCTCGCGGCTGCTATCATCAAACCACCGTGTACTCCGTATGAGCACTCTACCGGCACGTATTTTCGGGTCCTTCGGGGATGTTCTTGTATCCTGGCCCGAGAAATCACGAGCAAAAAGATGCATTGAAAGCGATAACGCATCTGCACATCAGTGATGTCAGATATACGAATATAAATTTCCCGGGAAGTTTCTGTGAAATTCTCATAAAAAGCGCAAATGTTCAATATTAGTATGCATTTTTCTAGAGAGAAGCTTATGAAAGAGAGTTTATTTTAAAATATTTGAAATATAATTTTTATATATGCATATAAAAGAAAAAAGGGGTTTTATGGTTCCTTTTATGATCCTTTTAAACCGGCAATTTAAATATATAAAATAAAAAAAAATAACTTTTTTTCACACTTTTTTTAATAATAAATCCTGATACAGCTCGTATCTTTCTCTAATCTTTCATTGTTATAAAAGAGAATTACAAAATTCGATTGTTTAACAGTAACGTAAACAAGTTGTCAAAACCATGTAAGTACATTATTATAAATTCACATCTCTCGTGAATCGTCAAATTTTCATTTCATTTCGTTTTTTGGGATTGCAGCTGTGAGCATATATTCAACATGATAAATTGCATCATTTATCATACTTAACAAAGTGACGCTGGACGAGACAAGAAAAACGCGAATATGCGACAATGTATAAATGGGGTGAAATTTTGCGAGGTTTTTTCGATTTTTGTGAAATTTTTGGACTCGACTTGAATGAAGCGTGTAAAACGACCGGAACACGTTGCATAATGGAATGTTTTATGTCCCATATCTCACATATTATTGAACGGTGTGAAACGAACTATATATTAACGAAGCTTAATACGACAGCGCGTCGCTCTTGCCTTTTTCTTATTTCCGCCTGAGTTTTATTCAGCGCGACAGTTGAACGAGCCGGCGAATCTCCCTTCTATTATACGGATCGCGGATAATGAATTCTTACGCTCCAGAATCGGTTCTTTGAAATTATACTGTTCCAGCCGAGTTGCAGAGAATCTATAATAATATATAATCCCAAAGAGAGACGAGGAGGAAGAGTGAGCCGTATTTTTTAACGTTCCGATGGAACGTACCTACAAAGAGTGAGAATTATGTACATGCGCGATCTAGATTTGACTTTTCCCGGTCGTTTCTACAGGAAGTTGACACAGTCTTTCAACCGCGCGTAAATGCCCGTCAAACAAGGAAAAGTTTCGTGAATTAATTACACTTTGCTCGCATAACCGCGTCAAGTTTGTCTGACATTTAGATTATGCATTTCTCATATTTGTCGAGAAGCATTCCAAGCGAGAATGACTTCGCGCGAGCAAATTTTGAATAATAGAGCTATTAAGCTTAAAGACCTCTTCGCACCTATGCAATTCTGGCTTAGCGTATAGTTGTATCGTACATATTATTACAATTTAAAATTATATATCCGTGCTCGCTTTAGATTCACTAAAAAACAAATCTAGTAGTCTTCGATCATATACACACTGTACGCAAGTAATAATTACTTGTCTCAAGTACAATATTTCAAAAGTTCATATATCCACAAATCTGTTGTAAATTCATCACAAGTATCAAATTTATTCAGAATGTATTCTAAATCTTATTATTAGTAAGTTTAGTATTTCAATGAAGATTGTTAAATTAAAACAAATTCGATTTGCTTATTAGGTACAAAGTGGCTTCTTTGATCAATTTTATAATATTCAAAAGAAAATAAATTCTTCTTTTAAGTACATAACAATAAATTTTTCTAAAATTTGTAATAAGTATATTTTAAGATTAATTCTCAAGAAAATATTCTTTGTTAAAGTAACCGTTACTTAAGAGGAAGAAAGTAACTTTTGAATATTTTTCTGTGTGTACATATGGACTGCTAATGTCAATTTCATATCTAATCTGATGAGTTGCGTCATCATTATTTAAATAAATAAATCAATTAGAATAATATTACGTTCCGTGCCTCGTGCGTTGCTAATGATCACGTTGAACTTTTCGTTCAGATCGTTTGATATTTTGACATAAAAAGAAAATTAAAAAATAATTCATTGTATATTATACTTGGATACAATTATGATATATGATGTTTAGTACATTAGGCCTTTTCCTTTATAATAATTTTTATAATTTTTTAATTCTGAAATAGTTATTATTTAACAAATATAAATACAAACAAAATATCATGAGTTACTTACCGGTTACTCACGTCGCGTGATTTGATTAAATCACTTAAAAAATGCTGGAACGTAATATATATAAAGAAGTATTTAAAAATATCTAAAACATCAAAAATATGCATCATAACATTTTACTAAATGATGATTTGAATTCATATAGCCTAACTGTTAAGTTGAAAACAAATGTAGTTTCAGTCTTATTTTCATATTTTAGGTAACATAAATGGCGATTCATTTCATTTCAAAGCGTTGTATACATTTGTCAAAAAGTGGGAGGTACTACGAGGTCCATGTATGATCGAAGCTAATAATAACAGTCATTAAATATATTTTGTTTAACATATGCATACAGTGTTTAATAAATATTACCAAATGTAATAATAGTATCCAACTGTTTGGTAATAATTAGAAGAGTAAGATAATGTTTAGAAAAGTAAAATGATCGTTATTAATTGGTTCAGTAAATGGTCTGTATTAATTGAACATTTTATTGAGATTACATTTCAAAGCCTCATTAACTATCATATAGGCTTGATTATTATTAGACTTTTTTCAGTGTTTTTACGTTTAATCTTATAACATATATATTATAACATAGTGATACACTATTTTAATACATTTATCGATATTTTGTGTGTGTGTGTTTGTATAAAATGTATATTATATTATAGCGCCACAATACAGCTTTAATGTATTAGATAAAAGACGGATGAAGGATGATAGCAGCTTAAAAATATAAAAGCTGGCTAAAGGACAGATTAAATAAGACTGCCTTCATTTCTCTTGGCTAAGCGGCAAGAAAAGAATACAATATTTAAAGATTCGGATTACCTGATACCGCCTCTCGTCGTATCGTAGTTTAACACTCTATTGCCGTGGAGCCACTGGACGACGCTGTACTGCACCTGCATCGCTATATGACGTACGACGCACAATAATTCGATGGTGCTATCAGCTTCATAGTATTTATCCCGCAGTGGTTCGCCTAGGGCGTCCACTATTTGGACGGACGGCGCTGAAAAATTCAGAAAGTAAAATTTATTAGGTATTATTCTTCTTGATCAATGATCGTGTAAAGACTCGAATGGGTAATTCTTATTTAATAACATCTTCTATCATCCAGAAAGAAAGTGAAACTAATGTACTTTCCAAAAGTACATTAATAACTTTTCGCATCCGACAAACATTCGATTACGCCCGACGCGAAGTCATAATTCTGGTCAATGAGAAAAAGATTGGGAATGTCGCAGCCAATTCAGAGCTTTCCAAGCACATCATCGACTTAAAGTTTCTATCCTCTTACAAGAAGTTTTCGAGTCCCTATATTTAAAGTAGAGGTACTTATAATGCTTAGTTTAAATATCGAAGTATTCACAGCTCGTACAAAGTTTTGTACATGATATATTACGCGGAGCATACTGCTACACTTTTGTTGAAAAGTTCTCTTTCATTTGAAACATAATATTTCGATTCATTAACTTCTGATATCCGATTTTTTTCCTGATTTATCGATACTTTCTACATTATCTCTTATTTCGCTCAGACTCATATAATCTACTCTGTTATTTATGTATATGTATATATATATATACATATATATATTTTTGCAATTTCTCGGACTTCTATTATTATTTAGCATTGAAAAATCAACAAGTGAAGGTAACCGGAAATTCGAAATTGGAGTATATAAAGGTCTGTTTTCTATAACCGAACAGTATATATTTTTGGAATTTAAAGTGAAAAGGATACGTTTGATATTTGGCAGAAGAAAGAAAATTTGGCGAGAGAAAGAAAATTCTAATGCAATCTAGTACAGAAATAAAAACCTTAATACACTTTTTATTTATCACGGCATATTTTTGTTCGCTATCGCAAACGGTAATTCCGTACAGCGGTCTTACAGCGGTCACTTGAAAGATCCTTATTCTAACGCAATCAGCACTATTTGTCGAGTTTGTCGAGTTCACCGTGGCAATTTCCGCGTCATGAAATTTGACCGTACACATGAGCGTGATATTGGATTACATTGAATTCGGCTTCAAATATTTAACTTTATGGCCCAATAAATATCTCTCATATTGACGTCATTGGGTTGTCCATACGATTAAGTATCAAACCAATGGAGCAAACCGATTCATTCGCGTATCTCCGTCATCGTCTTCATAGACTATATCATGGCTATAAAAAACTGAGCAATGGAGGGCTACCGAAAGAAATCACGAAAAAGAGAAACGTTTTGGAGATAGATCAAAATGTTCTCTCGCGCCGACCTGGTACTCGACCTCATGAATACCGCGCGAAATATAATCTCTCCTACGCTCTCCCTTTTTTCTTTCGCCCAGCTTTCTCTTTTTACGTTCCCCATCTGAGATATGCCGCATTTTATTTTGCACACTTTTTTGCAACACTATACAAAATTTTCCTCATTCCACCATCGTGTCTGAAAATATATTATATTTTTTGCTTGTTTCTCTTTTCTTCTCTCTTTATTCAATAATTTTACGTTGCAAATTTCGAGATATCATATGTTTTCGCAATTAATACAAATAATAGAATTCAAGCAGATATTAGTAGGTTTTTTAAATACTTTGTACGAATATTTATTTGTATATAACATTATAGAGATACATATTATTAACATTATAATGATGAGTTTAATCTCAAATTAGGTGAATAAAATTTATATAAACAAATAAGAATTATTTTCAATAAAACGCTAGAATTTTTTTGTATATTTCATTGCGAAAAATGTACGAAGGATAGAACTTTAGCAAAGAACAAAGAGCTTTCTCGCTGTTACATTTGAATTTAAAACACATTCATTCTATTCTTGAATGTTTCAAGAGTCGAAAAGCAGATTAGAGATTGTATCGCATTCGTAAAACTTATACGCTCTTTTGTTAACATCGTAACATCTTCTTTTATTAATATCGCACAAAGAGTACGCGTCGACTAAATTGTAAAGAGGTGGAGACAGAGAAAGAGAGATCGACGGTAGGCGTATAGAAGAGACGGACGATGAATAAAGGTCGAGAGAGTAGTACTGCATACCAAAATCTTGGTTACTTTATCTTGCGGAATCTCAGCTCTCTCACGGATTAAGTGTTGATCCTTCTTTTTACGTGCACCCGTAAGCATGGGCACAGCGACGATTCTAGCGTTCCTCAAATATGGTATAGTGACAATGATTGCATTCAGCAGAGGAAGTATCTTTGCAACTGTTATAAAATTCTTTCATATAATTGGTTTACATTTAGATTCAGGAACTAAGAGCGAGATCAAGTACATTAAAGAGTTTTACAACAGTTGCAAAGGTGCTTTCTCTGTTGAACGCAGTTATTAGCTGCGTTCAGTTGATAAAGAAGATCAATAAGCATTCAGAAATTTTTTAATAAGTATGATTTCTTGTCATTAATATTTCGCTAGATCTAAGTATAGAAATCAATCATAATAAAGAATCATTGAGGATTCATTGAGTGAGCTGCTTGTCTGCTGAATGCAGTTATTGTCTACAAAATGAAAACGTTTGTTAAAAAATTTAGATTACTTAGATAGATTTGAAAAAATAATTTTATTGAACTATTAGAATAATAAAAATCTCAAATACAATGAGCAATGCTAAAAAAAATTTTTAATCTTCTATTAAGGTTAAATTTTTTTTATGAAAAAAATTTCTAGTTGAAAATGGATCGTCACAGAATTTTCTGGTTAAATTTATTAGAATTCTAATTAAGATAACCGAAATTTTAGTTGATACAATATTTCTGATAAAATATTAGAATTCTATTAGAATTCTTATTTTTACTAGAATAATTATAACAATCAGAATTCTAGTTATCTCAATTAGAATTCTACTAAAATTTAATCAAAAAATTCTGATTCGTCCATTTTCCACCTAGAATTACTATTTAATTCAACCAAATCATTTTTCTCAGTGTGACTATAAAAAAATTACGCCACTTTGTGACTATAAAAAATTAAATAAATTAATAAAATATCGATATATTAGTATGTAACTTGAAAGTTATACAGACCCATAGAGGATTAATTTTGGCCAGTATGAGCATTCTGTGTAATTATTTTAATAGTTCATCAATAAAATTATTTCAAATTCGTATCTAGTTAAATTTTTAGATATTTCAACGAAACTTTTTCGTGCAAAATTGTGTGAGTTTACTCGTTTTATATATTATATCTTTCTTTGTGTGGCGATTTGTGTGGTGATCATACGTTACTGATTATATCTTGGACACGACAAAATCATTTTCACGTTAAATTATTATACTGATAATAGTACTTTTCGGCATTTACATATTATACCATATAAATTATAAATAATTATGAACTTATAATAAATAATTATAAACTAAACTCTAGAGATTAATTAATTTGCGATTGTTATATGTATATATTTATTACGCAAACATAAATCCATTCTGTTAAAAAAATAGCATTGATAATTGATTGGAACGTGCGACAATAGTCAGGCAGGATGTATTCATATCTCCTGCGTTAATTATCGTACGGCGCGATCCATCGATAAAACGCGATTGCAAGATTCGCACAATGGACAATTGTGTTTACCGTAATTTGACTTTCAAAGTTGAACAGATATAGAAAGAGAATAGGTTGCTGGGGACAATGAGAATGCGCAATTCGACGATATATCGTTCTTTCAATGGCATTTGACGTTTCGGACCGCGTTACAAACGACCTCATGAAAGCTCACGCACAAAGGTATCAACAGTGTGAAACGATTAAATTTTAATTGTACGAATATCGAGTGAAATCTCGATAACAGGAAGCGCGAAATAAACGGCTAACATCTCCGTGCCACCATCGAGATGTAAATATAAAATAATTATTCGCAAAAGATTATTTATAAAGTAGGGATATTTCAAGGCAATCGATGATCGTTGCGCACACGACAGAAATTATTTCGACAAATTACGAAAATGGAGAAATTCTACGAGGATAAGTGCGAGGGACTTTAAGTAGATAATCCCTTTGAACTCGCGTTAGGAGATTCTCGGCGATAACATGAAGAAGTTACGTCGTTTTATCTCGTAGAAGCGAAAGCTTACAATATAATCTCACATCAGCAAAGGCGCGCGAACCAGGAAATAAGTAAAAGAAAAAAACTCTTGCTCTTTTTATTGTAATCCCGCAATTCTATATGATTTAACGAAAGCTAAGTCAAATACGATATCGCGTCTTTATACTTATTAAGATTTACTATAATTTTTTTATCTCTTTATGCACATTACTGCAGCTTCAATTTTGAGATATATTTTATATATATTCGTACAATAAGAATAAAGATGAGTGGATGAGATATTTATTAAAAAAGTCGCGAAATCGTAGCTCAAAGAAATACAAAATATTTCGCTTTATTAATAATTCAATGTACGCGATGTTAAAATAAACAATTAGTGTGATTATTTTAAAACATCTCTCGTATATAGGAAGAATGGTTTTGTTAAAATATTTGAAAATATACAGCTAAATAGAAATTAAAAAAATAATTGTTTAGATTGCATCAAAATAATTATGTAGGACGCTCAAATTAGTAATTAGAATATCAAATCTTTTTGAACTGAATATCAAAAACTTTTCTACATAATTATTTTAATGATTTAATAAGACTATTTGTAACTCTATCAAGTTTAAATTTTAATTTCGGCGAAATCGTTCTTTTCACGTATGAAAGATATTTTTAATATTAATTTTGATCATATTAATTATTTACTTTGACATCGCATATATTGTACAAATTTGTGTGGAATATTTTTGTATTTCCTCGAGCTATTGATTTCGCTTTTTAATAAATATATCCATTCATCTAACTTTACTTTTATTTCATGATGCTGGCTGTGTACTTTTACAGTGCGCCTTTATTGTTTATCATTAACCTCTTTAAAGTTATGCAATTTCTCTCTTCACGTTTATTAAAATCTTCCTGCAGTTTGCAATTTTCCATTGTCCATTCCTCGCTCTAGGTCTACATAGCTGCCACTTCACTTTTACGTACCATCATTTCGCCGAATTAGTCGACACACCTCGATTACCGGACTACAACGAGATGAAGTTCTTCCGCTTTGCACCGCGCCATCTTTCCGAACCGAACAGACCGTGGATTTTCTCTTTCTTGTCCCCGTCTATCTCAACTACAAGGTACTTCGTTTTCAATTATCCTTTTAAGCGATCTCCGCCGCAAGAACATTGCAGACGGAGGCAATTTGTCCGATCGCTAGTAGAATTGTGGAATTTGAGTTTCTCTTCTTCTTTACTTTCTGTCGTTAGAATATTGAATCGTAGGTAGGTATTACCAGAGATATAGCGTCTCTTTCTTCTTTGCTCTCTTGCTAATTTAAATGAGCACGAAAGTGGCACTGAAAAAAGGAACGGCTCAAGAAAAAGGTTTTTCCTACCTTAATTAGTCTATATTGTTTCAATTCTCGCATTTAGCATTATCTATTTTTAATTGTTAACGCTTATATGCGTATAAAAACTTTATTCTATTTTGTTTTAAAATACTTTTTAATAATTTTGTTTTAAAAATATACAATCTATATTTCATCAAGCCTTTGGTTCGCAAGACGAAGTAAAACTTGCGTTAAAATTATTCCACTTTAAAATCTCTTTTATATTCTTCCTCTGTTCGTTATCACGCTACATTAAATTCGTCTCAGACACAGACGGGCGAAACAAAAAGGTGTTAAATAGAAAAAAAGAGACATGTGAATTTGAGAGAGAGCAAATATTAGAGAAGTTTTCGTTCTTTGCTCCGCTTCTTTTAAGAAGATAAAACAATTGCGTCAAATTGCTCAAAAAGAGTTCACTCAGAAAAGTCTATAAATGGTATTTTATAAGGAATTTAAATCGTGGCGTGAACGGAAAGAGCGTAAATTTACTCAAATTTTTTTAATTTACTCACAGTGTGAATCAGAAGCGTGCGGAAATCTTCCTTTCGCGAAGCTACGATTTGATGAAGCATAATTGTCATCATTATCAACATTGTTGTCTCGAAATTGATGGTAGACAGAAGATCGTTAGCACACGTTATCACTTACCGTTAATGTGTAGGTTGACATAAATGAACTTTGGTGGATGGGTGCTGATTTGACACTCGTATTGGCCCTCGTCGCTGCTGTTAACACGCTTGATACGCAGACGCCAGTTGTCCGGGTACTGAAATTCGATGGTATATCTCGAATCGCCCGTATATGTCTGCTGACCCACCGTCAGCAATCTCATCTTCTCACTACTCTCCTGTCGCCGCAGCCAGGATACCTGCATATAAATACAAAACGATCCTTCTGAAGAATGTGGTTTCATTTCAAACTAAAAAAATTGTTCTCATTATCTTTTGCTCGTTTACATGTACAATAATAATTTTAATAATTGTTGCGCATATCCTTCTGCGCTGACTTCCATTAGCCTTGAAATTTATTGTTTATTTTTATTTTAAAGATTGAGAATCCGATTCTATATATAAATATTTATATTTATATAAGTAACATCACAAAAAAATTGTCTCAAATAATAACCAAACGGAAAATTTATAAGAAATTTCTAATTAAAGTAGATATTTCTTATAAAGTTTCGGCCACAAAAAAAATGCTACGAGTCAAATTGATCTATTACGTTTGCTTTTAAAATTATTTTGAATTTTACGATAAAAAATCAGCAATTTACAGGAAAAGAGTGGCTACTTTCAGCAAAGAGAACTGATCAGTGAGAGCTCAGTGATTCTTTAATGTGAGAGATTGGTTTTCTTATATATTCCGCGAAAAACTAAAGGTAAGAACCAATCATATTAAAGAATCACTGAGCACTCACTGATTAGTTTTCTCTGCTGAACACAGTCAATATATAATATATGCAGTTTGTAGTCATAATATAATGTGAAAAATAAAATATTCGATTGATTTACCTTTCTCTGCAACTAAGGAATGATTTAAAATTTCGACATCTTTTATATTTGTTTTATTACCCATTTTAGAATTTTTTATTTTTTATTTTTAATAAAATTATAATAATTTATTATATATTTCATTTGTGATACAATTTTTAATAAAGAAGATTTTATTACAAAAAGAATGAACTTATAATATTGAAATCCGACTATTCATTCTTATACTAATTTTGTCTAATGTTGTATAAAAAAGTTTCTATTTTTCTGTATTTTTTTAAACTGTTATTTGAGATAATTTTTTATTTTTTGCTAATAAGGAATCAATATATAAAATTTTAACATACATCTATTTTTATTCCTTTATTTAATTTATTATTACTCATTTCTTTTATAATAGCCAACGATTTTTCATTCTAAAAATTCAAAAGTAACTATATATATATATATAAAACTTGACGTGTACTGGAGTAATTTGGCATTGTTTTTGTGACCAAAAATTTATTAAAAAAACACCTACTCTGGTTAGAGTTATTTAATACAAATATTTGTTGTGATCCTGTATAACAATTATACAAATATGATTCAACAGTATCTGTACCCACCAAAGATGTAGATATTTTTTTGGACCAAATGTCTATACCAGTCAACACCAAGTACTGCACGTAAAAATATCAACAGGTGTATAGACAATCGTTCATACGGATTTTTCCGGTTGTATCGACAATTCTCATGTGTACGCGTTTTATATGCAAGCATGTTTGCATCGTTCTGCTATCTTTTCTGTAAAAATATTCGATTCTTCTGACGTATGTTTTATTTTCACATTTTATTTTTTGATTAATATTTCTATTGCAATACGGCGATAATCGAAAAACTTAATAGAAATGTATTAATTATGCTGGAAATAAGCTAACATTATTTTGATTTTTCCCACAGAAATATTTTTATCAGATAGATATTCGCTTGATAACCATGTACAGCAAATATTTTTCCAATAAATAAAATATTTTCTTCCACATTGTTTCTTTTCTATACTTTAAAAAACAGCGCTTGATTTGTGACTAAATTGGATTTCATTGCATCTCACAATAAATAAATTTATATTAAATAATGATTATAATCGAGATTTATTACAAGTTTATGTCAAGATTAGAGATAGCAAATATGAAATACATAGAGGAGTTTATCCGTGTAACTGACGTTGAGTAACATGTTACTGAATAGCCCTATTATAGATGTATACATGTAATATCTTCTATATAAATCTACGGGAGCTAATTAGGTATTATCGGTTATAGAGATTTAGTTTATGGTTTGATAACATATACATATATATGAAGATACAAGTTATCATCAGTTTTTAATTTCCGTTTTTCTCGAGAGTGTATCAAATTTATTTTATCTATAAATATAAAAAAGATAATTTAAGCTCGATTTTTTCATTATCTAGTTAACTTATGGTTTAACCTGATATTTTATCTATTAGGCTTCTATAATGTTATGACTAAAGCCCAAATCTCATCCATAAGCGATATATGCATCTAGTAAAACGTTTAGTATTAGATTTATATAATGTTGCTTATCAGGATATTACAGAAATTAGAAATATTAAGAATTTCGTCGCAAAAAATTATCTTGCTCAAGTAAGGCTTTTAAATCTTAATAGCCGAATTTTTTAGATCTTATGCTGTTAATGAAATAAAAAGTAATTTATTTATTAGAAATGTTTTTATAAAGTTTGATAAACATTTTTGAAGTTTATATATGTACATAAACAGATATTTAATTTCAATTTAATTTGCGAGTCGGTATTGGTTAACTATAAGCTATATTATAAATTGCTGCTACGAAATAGGATATTATCTATTCGAGCGCCAGAGAGATTCATGCGCGCACAACCGATATCTGACCGCATAATTTGTTCTATAGTTTTGGGCGTGGATAATGCAGAAACGCTGCTGTAACTGCATTAAAGCAATACACGCAAACCAAATGAACATGATAGTACTTGGCAATAAAGTCACTTGTAGCTTTGCATACTCATAAGGTGGTTTTGCAGCAGATTAAATGTCATTATACTGTTTTTGTATATCATAAATTTTTTTTATATCATAAAAATAAAAATAAAAATATTATTATTCAATTAAAAAAAATACGCACCATTATCTTTAAAATTCTTACGTTTAACATAAGATTTTTGTAAGTAATTATAAAATGTCAAGAAAAATTTATATAAATAAAGTTTTACGAACACGAATTTACTACTAAATTATTATGTGCAGATTACGCGTGCGAAAACTGGGTCACCAGCGGCGATTACGTGAATTTCTTCTTAAATTTGTTCCTTGAAATATAAAATGTACAAACGCGCCAGCGTAGCAGATTAATCATAATAAGCTAAACGTAGCTTACCTGAGGTGTAATAAGGCAAAATATTCTGAGATTAGTTATGAATTATTGCACTGTGCATTTGCAGCAGTGATTAAAAGCTGTGGGCAACCAGATATGAAGCACGAAGGGAAGGAGCGAACAGTATGACTGAGTGTGCGTTTTCACACTTACGGTTTTGTCCTGCAGCAACGATATTCTGCAATCGAGCGTAACACTAGCACCCGCTTGTACAGTAATGTTGGAGCTCTCGCCTTCGAAGTGAGGGCCCCATTTGTGATCGTGATGATGCTGATGCTTGTTCAAAGTGCTATGCGTATCAAAGATGTAGTTCAGCATTGGTGCATCCGTCGGCACAGATCGCTTTGCCGCCGTCGTCGATTTCGTCGAAATCGAGTCCGTCGCCAGAGGCAGTTCTGTAATTTGCAAAGGGAAAGTTCATGTCGTTAATAAAAAAAAAGGATTGGAAACGTTACTTTAAAGATAACGCGTTATTATAAGTATTACTTTTTATAAAAAGTAATTCGTTATTATTACATGTTACCAGTTTTAAGAAATAATGTTTTACCGTTATCGTTAGAATGTAACAATTTAGTTACTTTTCTCATTACTTCTTTGTAATGCAAAAGTAAAATATTCGATTTTAAAATTACATTATTTAATATTAAATATAATATAATTAATACTAAAAATTAAATTCTAAAGCTTCTAAAGTATTTTATATATAAACTTCTAAAGAAATTCTAAATTATAATCTTTGTATAGCAAGTTTTTTCTTCTTTTAAAACCTTCTAATAAATATTCCAATTTTTTATATTAATATTTTTGTATTTTAATAGACTTATTTTTAGGAATTTTGATTGTAATTCTCTCTCTCTCTCTCTCTCTCTCTCTCTCTCTTTCTCATAAACAAAAAATTTTATAAAAAATTTTTATTAAATATTGATTTTAACATTGTTATTAAGAGTGCATTCTAATACTCACTGCTAGTACTAAAATCTATAGTTCACGTTACATATATAATATAGACTTTCAGTATTGGCAGCGACTATGAAAATACTCGAGATGCAAAAATGTAAAGTACTAAATATTTTTCCATATTAAAAAAATTATATTTAAATAAAATATTTCTATCTAATCTAATCTAATAAAAATAATGCGATGTATTGAATACATCTAAAGATAATTGGGAATTAAAGTAACGATAAAAGAAACGACTGAATTCGTTATTGTAAAAATATTACGTTATTATTACTGTCACAGAAAAAAATAATAATTGTTATGAAAAAAGTAACAATAACGATAACAACGCAAGTAATTCTTAACCCTAATAAAGAATGCTTTAAAATGCTGTTTAACAAAAAATAGAAATTTGGAGATTTTCATGTTACAATATTTTTAAACATGGAGCGTATCATTATGTTTAAATAATTTTCGTTGTTGTTGTATTAATATGAGAGCATAAATTAACGAAGATCTGTATTTCATATTATAATAAATACGAGGCAAGTGTGTGGCACGTATTATATCATTTAACATTTCGAGCAGCAGCGCATACATTAAATGTACACATCGTGTCATCATTCGAATTGTCATGATTGTTTACGGCATCATGCGCCACATTTACATGTATTTTCATATTATGTACACTCTGGTGAGTTTCTCCTTTTCTACTTTTTGCATTCAACCCGTCGCACCCGATCGTAACTCGTGACTTTATTTAATCGATTCGCTGGCATTCTCCTGTTATGGGCCATCGCTCAGGTTATCGACATTCAGCCAACCTGCCAATAACGGCCAATATTCGACGTAAATATGCATTTACGCCCGCAACAGGCGCAGTCGAGACACACAACATCCTCGTGCTGATATTACCGCTACTTACAGCGATCGTACGTTCCGAACTTTTTGGTATGTTTCTAAATAGAGAGTACGTTTTTCTTTATTCCGATTTATTGAGAATATCATACATTTCGTGTAGAGAGAGAAATAATATCAGAGACAAAATACGAAATTTATTATATTTTTCGTTAACAGCATTATATCAAAATATATTAGAAAATTTTTAATCTTTCTAGTCATTAAATATTGTATTTGCTTTTTAATTGAAAAGTAAATTAATTCCTTCGTCTTTCTTTATATTGTAATTTATGCATGGATTAAAACCATTAGTAAATGATTTTAATTTTCATGAGAAACAATTTCTTAAAATTGTAAGTAATTTCTTAGAAACTTCTTTGAAGAACACGCCAATTTTTACACTTCTATTTCTATTACAACATAACGAATACTGATTTAACTTTACAAGCATTCCGTTTATGGTTACCGTTTACAGTTCTTCGCACTTTGTACTCTCTTTTAACTTTGATAATGATAATTTCTATAGCTATTCTTTATACTACCGACGAAGTTCGCGGTACTATCCGACATTGTCGGATGTGTTGAATATCTTCATGGTTATTTCGTCGCAAGTAGAGAGAGAAAAAAAACGGGTGAGAGAATGGAAAAGTCGAGAATGAAAGGGAACGAAGATCTTGAATACGGGGAATACGATGATGAAAGTCACGTTGCTCGTTCGCGACTGAGGATCACCAAGTTAGATATTAACTCGTGATGACAAATTTTTCTGAGTTTATATCGTAGAAGAAGCACCTTCACAATGTTCAGACATGTGATGTTTAGAGCCAAAGAAATAAAATGAGAAGATGTCTTCTACTAAAAAGTTGAGGTGGAAGTTCCACGTAGATTACCTTAGCGGTTATCTCGGATCTCATTGTTCCTCTTCACCCATCTCTCATTGTTCCTTTTTTCACATGTGCACTTTTTTTTGATGATTATTGAAATCTTATTCTTCTTGAATATAGAGATTCGTTATAATTAACGTTGCTCTCTGATGTGCGATTGAAAATTCTATTTAATATATTATTATACACATATTTAATATACTGACAATTATCGAAAACTGTTTAACGCGAAAACAACTGTCGAAAACATTTACTCACGTACTTGCTGTTACAATATATGTCAATCTGAATACATATATTTCAAAAGTTGTTCAAATTTCAGCAACGCTGTAAATACAAGAAACTTACGTGGGGTATATCGAAAAATTTGACATACCGAATACTTCTCTTTCATAAGTCCTGTCACGTAACGCCAACAGAAGTTCCATTTGAGAACACCGCGGACGTAAAGCCGCTGCAGTCGATTGTTCTACGAAGACGAATTGGAGCACTTGTGCAGGTAATCCTGACTTTCATCGAGTCAGCGATAGGTGAGCACGGGAGTTCCCCGGACCTCCAGCAATTCCGGCAATCTTCGAGAGATCCGACACAGAATTCACGGGGTTGCGACAGAGGGAAGAAAGGAATATACGAGCGCACAATCCCACGACGAAGTCGCATGTCAAAAGGGATCAGTATGCCGCGGAGCGCGAAATTTTCTTTTCCGCACGCGACTCTTCGCCGTCATCTCGTGCCTCTGAAGCTTCCTTATTCCTTTCTCTTTTCTCCGCACATTTCGATCTCTTCACCGTTTGGCTTCATCGGTCGCTTCTTCTTTCTTACTTGCACCGACGCGTCAATTCCGTTCTTCTGATCGTGGGAATTTTTCCTTTCGCCCGAGGGAAGAAAAACTGATCAGGAATTCCGGTGGAACTGTTGGAAGCGTGTCTCGGATACCGAGAAGAATCTATCTAGCCAGTCATTCGTCAGATCGTCACTCTCTCTTTTTCGTTTCTCCGTCTCTCTCTCTCTCTCTCTCTCTCTCTCTCTCTCTCTCTCTCTCTCTTTCTGGGATATAAATTTACATATTGACATTAGTAGTACCGTTAAGCTCTGCTTTGATATGATCGTGTTATTAAGGGAACGAGTTCAGAAATATATGATACGTGTAATCTTTCGTTCACGCAGGCTCGATCAAACTGATATGACTCAAAATGAGAACAAGATCGTGGAAAACGATATCTCCATTGATTATACTGGGAATCTTTAAATATTTCAACAAGAGATCGCAATCGTTAATTCATTCGTATGTTAAATAACCTTTAATAGATAATCTTATAAACTAGACGGTACAAAAAATTATATTATTTTTATAGCTGACATTCGTAAATGTATCGAGAAGAAGATAATCGGATGAGATAAATTGCAATAAAATTTATCTTTACATGAACAAATGCACAAGACCTTTAATTTTTCAAAACTGACGATGAAGCTATTGGATACCTACAATCAATTAAATCTCTTTGTAAAAAATATCAAATAATTCAAATAATAATTTTTTGTTACGCCTGCAAATTTGGATTATTCTTATTAAAATGTACTTAATATTCAGTCTTTTTATACAAGTTGTGTTATTTTAGTTCCTTGAAATTAATTAGTGCCTTTCCAGTAACGTAAATTAAATGAATCTTGCGGACCTAATTATGTTATACATTTTGGTATCAGTTTCGGAGAATTAATAAAAATATATTAAATTTTAGGGCATTAAAATCTAACGATTTCATAATAGATAATTTGAATAGATACGTGATACATACATAACAATATTCGCAGTAAACCAATCCCCGAAAATATTTCGACAAGAAAAATTGAAATTTGAAACTGAAATAGAATGATCCGTTCGGATACAAACAATATCCGAACAGCTGACAAGCAAACAGAACCAGGTAAACCCATTGTTAATTCCCAACTAGTACGCGCGAAATACAGTATAATTCAACTTTCAAAGTCCGGTTCAAATTCGGACAGACTAAACTGAAGAGAGATGGTCACATCAGTATGTCACTAGTTCCAGCTGATTGCAACTATTTGTTGGCAAGATATACATTCTGATATCACGCTGGTATATTAAACTATATAGTGTGACTAATTACACGAGTTTATTTCATCAGATGCTAGCGAAATCTTGAGTTAGTAGCGCAAAAGACGATTCGGAACGCCTGTAGAGGAACATTGTAAGTCGTGCTAAAATAATATAAGTACACTTCAAACATAAATATACAGCAAAACTATATATACTGTTAAGAGTATTATTGAAGAGTATTAACCTCGCTTCTTTACACACACACACACACACACACACACACACACACACACACACACACACACACACACACACACACACACACACACACACACACACACACACACACACACACACACACACACACACACACACACACACACACACACACACACACACACACACACACACACACACACACACACACACACACACACACATACACACGCACACATATATACATATATCTAAATCCTTACAGAAATTTAATACTAGAAAATAGTGCTTAATTATTTTGAGTATTACAAACATCGTTGTTCAAGATATTAAGTAATTTTCAGTATTAAATTTCTATAAGGGAACATGAGGTCTACAATGGAATAGTAGATCTTAAATTGTAAGAAATTGATTTATCGTAGTCGATAAATCAATTTCTATAATAATAATGGGTACGGTCCATTTAGAGCTAAAAATTCTTCGAAATACATAATACGCATAATTATTTTTCATTTTGGTCAATAATTTCAATATCTTCTAATAATATAATTTTAATATCTTCGCATAAAAATACATAACTCTTATACATAACGTCAAAAATGCGTATACATAGTTATACGTATGCATTTCGCATATCGCGCGAATGAGCGGAGGACTCTGCGGTTGCGACAAACGTTGATCTGTACCACTTGGGAAATGCGCGTGTCGTGTATTCTACATTCTATCTCCGTTCTTTGGGTTTAGTTTGAGAATGTCATTCTAGAACAGCGGTTTTCAACCTTTTTATGACTATATCTCAATGCCTGGTTCTATTTTCATACTCGACAATGCAGAGCAAGATGTGTCGTGAATGCATGGTACAATCGCATGGTTCAAACCACAATAAATAATTCTGATTCGTAACACAGTCCACTGGACCTCTCATGTTTTATGCATGCTTCACTATGCAACTCAACATGTTACATATCGTCGTAGGCTTACGCGATGTTGCAGTTTAGAGATCTGTAGATTTTATCAATTGTCTTGCATTTTTCAAATTTTATTTGCAGTATTTTCGCTTTGTCAATATACGAGATTATGTTGAATTTTCATTATAACCATTTTCTCTAGTTATTTAGTATAATAGATGAAAGAATTTATCCTACATATTTTGGTTTATGTGAATATGTTCAAATTATCGATGTAAAAGAGAATATTTTTTCTTATAAAAATAAATTATTACGTACTTAAGGATGTTTTATACATATTTTCAAAATGATAACAAAATTATGAAAGAAATTGTAGATTATTCTAAGTCATATTTAATAATAATACAACAAATTTGGTGTTTACTATCTGAATCATAAGTTATTTTAGTAAATAATAGTATTTTTTAATCTGTGCTTTGATAAAAAATGTATGGAAATGTAAAATAAATGACAAAAATCTCAATTTTTAAATATACTATAAGTACATAATGTATTCAAGATTATTTATGTATAGAATTATATTGTGATGCATGAGTTGCCCAGTAAATAAACAAAATATTTATTCGTTCTATATTTTTGTAACTACATAATCAGTGAATTACGATGAAACTTTGCATAAGTTACTTTGAACAATTAGAGAACTTATAAAAAAAAATTTTGATTTTTGTCATCGTTTTTAAAATTTTAATTTTTAATAGTAAAAATAATAACAAATAAAATAAATAAAAATGTGTTATAAAATAAAAATGAAATCTTATTCACACAACTTTCATATGTAAAAATTTATTTGAAGTAAGTATTAAATACATTTCCAAATTTAATTTTCTTTGTGGAGACTGTATGTGATACATCCTTAATAGTAATTATTACATATACTTGAATGATTCTACACATATTATATATTTTATGAATGTGCATATGTGTGTTTGTGTGTAATAGTTTTTAAGTTTTAAATAGGTTTTTACATCTTTTCTTCCTTCCTCTTCCTCTTTCTCTCTCTCTCTCTCTTTCTCTCTCTCTCTCTCTCTCTCTCTCTCTCTCTCTCTCTCTCTTTCTCCTCTTTTATATGTATATTTTATCACGTTTTCTTACTATTTTGCTCCGTACTACTTATATTTTTGCTCTCAATAGAATATCAATTATTTTATCTATCTACTTCTTTTTCCAATATTATAAAATAATTATTTTTATAAATGAAAACATTTTTTGTTTTAAATCAATGTAACATGTACCATACGTTTTTCTCTTGATAATAAATAATCAATCTAAAATCATATTTATCATTCTCTAACTCATTCTCACTAAAAGTAAGTTGAATGGTGTCTTAGAAATTTGATGTTATAAAAAATTTGATGTTCATGTCTTAAGTTTCCTTTTACATCCGATTTACGTTATTCATGTAATGTTGCAAATACACAGAATATATCGTACGCATTACACTTTGGATAGCTTCGAGAGACCGATTCATAGAACGAGCCGATTTATGACAAACGTGTTGCAGGTGCAACGCGTTGCAGATACTATAAATTGCGAGAATTGCAGGTATATAGGGATGGACTCACGGTGAACGCTCGGTTGCATGTTCGAGTAGTTCTCCCGTTGCGGGTATTGCATACGTCATGCAGCCACGCACGCGAACGAGCACGTGCATTACGCGTCATGTCAATACGTTCTATACGTATGGTGTATTGATTCAAGTAACATTCAGATTTAGTTTGACTATGTAATAATTAAACGAAAAAATAGAAAGAGAATAATGGAAAGGGGAATGGTATTGATTGACTATATCAACAATCCGGATTGAATAACCCGACAGTTGATTATTGGTTTATTATATTTATATACACATTACCAACAAGTAACTATTTAATAAGGATGAGGGTCCAAAATTTTGTGCGGTAATTTGTGCGTTAAAAATTAAATTACCTATATTTGTTCAAAGAGGACAATAATTTTGCTATGAACGCAAAGAGATTGTAAAATTTAATTGTTTTTGTTTATAGGAAACAAATTTGCATATTTGATAAATATTTTACATTTGTTGTAAATAATTTTTGTAGCGAATATAAAAAAGAATAAATATTTGTTACACTTGCAAGTAATTTGCGGTCCCTATATTGGCAAATATAATTTGCTGTTATAGCACAGGATTAATGTTCACAGCAAATTTTTTCTTTTCACATTATATTGAAAAAAATTTTCAGTTAAAAATGAATGAATCAGAATTTTCTGATTAAATTTATTAGAATTCTAGTTGAAATAATCGAAATTCTAATCGATATAATATTTTTAGTAAAATCTACTAGAATTCTTATTTTTCCAGAACAATTATATCAATTAGAATTCTAATTACCTTAACTAGAATTCTAGTAGATTTAACCAGAAAACTCCGATTCGTCCATTTTCCACCAGAATTACTATTTAGTTCAATCAAACCGTTTTTCTTATTGAATTAACAAGAACGTTTGGATGTTTCGGCTTTATTCAAGATATTATCAACGATCTAAGATTCAAAAGTAATTATACAGTGTCCGCAGTAAAATCCAATTTCAATATACAGCGAATAGAGCCATTTACAATCTCTCCATATTTGAAGAGAGAAAGATATAAAATAGTACTTATGCTAAATGAACTTCGCTGCAACTGTGACTGTATATAGTCATATGTAGCGCATATAGTAGTGTCTCAAATTAAGTAAAAACGAAAGTGAATTATTAAGAATTGTTAGAATGAAAACTGTTGTTACAAAATAATTATATATCCGATTAAATGCAAATCGGTAATGTAATACATATATTGTATTATAAAAATATATAAATACATATAATTTTATATTTATATAATCTTGCAATATGTGTTAATTATTTAATTATCTTTCTTCAGTGGCTATTTTAATTAATCAAAATAAATAGAGAGAAAGAGAAAGCGAGAGCGAGAGCGAGAGCGAGAGCGAGAGCGAGAGCGAGAGCGAGAGCGAGAGCGAGAGCGAGAGCGAGAGCGAGAGCGAGAGCGAGAGAGAGAGAGAGAGAGAGAGAGAGTGTGTACGCATGATATAGTGGCGATCGTGGAAAAGATGGATGGACCGAAACTGCAGGTTAGTGTATCATTAACGAATACGTGAGCACGTTTTCGGTATGTTCTGTTCGACGTACGTAGACGCATCTAATTTACATGCTGTACACAAGGATGTCGGTAGCATTCCACGATGCTGGCAACGGGCTGCACTGGGCATCGATCTCTCTGGGAATTAATCGCACACGTCGGCGTGCCGATCGCTTTGTCACTTTCATGATTTGCGTACGCGCCCACATCGCGGTGTACCAAGTAGATTAGAAATTCTGCACGCGTTTCAAACGTCCACGTCGGTGCATCCATTCTCTTCCCTCAGAACGACGTGACACTCCTATATAGCTGCAGAGAAATGCGTCGATTGGTGGGATTTTGCTGCAGCAATTCTCTTATTTGGACCATTTCTCTTCTCAAGCCGTCTTGCGGCATACTAATGACAAATTAATTATTTTCTTACTCGGTTTCTTAAAACTGAAAACGAAGTTGTATGGATTATATCGAAATTACTACAATTTCTTACGATTAACCGTAAAAATTCTTGTAACTTTGCAAAGCTGCAGAATGTGTAATATGCATAATAATGTAGCAGAATTAATAAAGATTGATTTAATTGGAAGCTATGTACACGAGATCATGAAGCACATACGGTTCATACTTATAATCTTATTATCATTGACGTGCAAAATTCAAATATCGCGTTATATCCAGCCTGTTTGTGATACGTAATAAATTTATTCGCTGCAATTTAGAGTATACCAGGCGTGCTAATATTTCGACATGTTATTACTTCACTTCGACATTTCCGATAATCCTAAATTCATTGCAAAATAATTGACGACCGATCCGATAGAATGTAATTTATATCTGAACTTGGTTAGCAACGAATAATTGATGCAAATCACTCGTTATAAAAACAACAATTCAACATCAGAAAGAGGTGATAACTTTTTTATCGTCGTCTTAATGGCGTCTCCTAGTAATTGCATACTGCGTTCTGTTCTCGCCATCATGTGAACCGACATTGGCACTGTTGTATCTGACAATACCAAGATGGGCCGCTCAGCCCATTTCCGTCTTACGAGGAACAATAACCACCTTTATAGAGAGAGATAACGTGTCTTTAGCAGAAGAGACCACATTGCTGTGAAATTCTCCAGCACGTCGTTGCATAAACTATTAACGATTATATGATCCAATCCTGGGAGTGAATCGCGTAGTTAATTCGAGGTAGCGAAATAAGACACGCGCTAAACGAGGCAGAAAGAAGTGCATGAAAGAAGTGGACTAAGATGAATGGATCAATTACGATGATTTACTATTGTATAACGATGTACATTCGCGAAAAATTTTACTTTATGTTTAGGTTCTAGACATTGCCTTTTAGTATAACAAAGCGTGCTAGTTACAATATAATCATCCTTTCAATCCCTTTCTTTCTCCCTTTTTCGACATAGCGGTTTAAGATTTTATTACATAAATGGTTTGCTTTTAAGCAAGATTAGGACGCGTTACTTACTTAACGTCGTCACCGTTACAATTACTCTTTTTCAATAACGAATAGATAACAACGTTACATTTCTTTATTTGTAACATTAATGTGGTTATATTGTTTGGATAAAAGTAAATATAGTCATTACTTTGTACACTTACAACACATGATTATAAAATGTATGTAAGCGGGATTTTTAAAAGAAGGAAGTATTATATTTGATTACATAGCGATTATAATCAATTAGTGATATAGAAAATTGAAAGGCTTATTATAACAATGAGAGTAATTCAGTATGTAGCCGAATATGTGATAGAAATGGATGAGTGCTCTCAAATGGTAGAATTCTCTATTTGTCCCAAAATTTGGGCTAACTGTTACATTTATGCAGTAATTCATTTTAGGAGTGAGTTGGGTATCGTCTTTAATAAATATCTCGCAGGTGGTTGATACAAATTATAAATCGCAGTACAGAACATTTAATTCAAATCGTGTCTATGAAATGAATCCTCGATTTCTCTTTACCAAAATCTATTGCTGATTATTGCTCTCTGTTTGAAACAAAAATATTTTTGATTGAGAGCTACGATTATCGATAATATACAAGCTTGAACACCGTCGTATAAAAAGAAAAAACCGCTTACAATTAGATCGAAATATTCGGCAATTTATAATGACAGAAAAAGATCGTCGATACTATCCTACAACTTCATTTTTGGATTATAAGTATTTCTTAAAAACTAAAGACAAAATTTTAGAAACATAAATACAAAGCTAGAAAGTATCTTCCATTACAATATAGCAGCTTTTACATAATACTGCAATTTTGAAATAATTAACTGTTTAAGATAAGCAATGAGCGTCTGACAAAATGGAACACAAAACTGTCACATAATATAGATAGTAATATTACATATTCCTATTATTTTTCAGGAGTTATGTGTTCAAAATATCTACAAATGAATGTATGTGAGAATTTCTAAAATCCTTCTTTTCGATGTAAACTACTTATGTTAATTTATATGCATATTTTATTCTGTTCCATAAAACGTAAACATATAATAATAATTTTTTAGAGTTTTTCTGTAAATATAGGAATGTATTTCAGCTCTAATAGAGTTATTTGAAAGCCATGATTCATAAAAAAAACTTAAGTAGTAAAACGTTAGCAGTAAGAAAATCAAACATATTGGATTTGCTACTGCTTATGTTACAGCCTTACGATTTCTACTGTGATTGGCCAATTCGCTTACTTTTACGTTTTATTGCTTAAGTTTTTGAGTGCCACGACTTTAATACTTTAATAACGTAATACTATACAAAATAAATTAAGTTAGCTTATAGTTTGTTTTATTAACAAGGTATGCTAGTTTACTCTCTGATTTAATGTTTAAAATCATACTATGAGAAAAGTAACAAAAAAATAAACATAAATAAAACAAATTTAGGAAACTACAAACATGTAAAACGATTCAATAATACGATAATATATTCATTATTATTTAAACTGTGCAATTTGCTAAAAAATTGTAAAAATTTTACTTTCGCCAAATCCTACTTTGTAGGACTTGTTTTTAGCTGATACTATAAAAATAAGCACAAATATATACATTATGTTTTTACTTCTTTAGTCATCCAATAGAATATGTTTTTAGTAAATATAATTAATAAAATGCAATGTGTAGAAACGTTTAGAATTCTGATAAATAAAAGAATTTCTTTATCTAGAAAACTTATATCAGTATCAGCGATAAGAATGTAAAAAGAACGTAGAATTATAAAAGATGAAAAATTATTTTACAGCATAAAAAATCAGAGAAAAGAATTAAAATCTATTATTCGTTTCAACTCATTTGCTTTTCTCGGAGTCTATATGTTTTTTTGTTACTCGTTGCTCTCACAGGTGTATGTATACGTATGTATATTTGACTTTTGCGGATTATAATTCTAGGGATATTAGATTTTCTTTGAAATATGCAAACAGTGTAGCGGCGATGCAATTGTCATAATATTTTTCTCTATCATTCAGCAAATGTAATCATCTGTGATGCAGATAAATTTTATTCTTCTCATAATATTTTTTATTCACAATCTGCAACTTGTAATAAATTTTTGGATGTGCTGCAATATAAACAAATTCTTGTAATAATGCGCAAATAAGTGTATTTTTCCTACCAATTTTAACTTTACAGTTTATTTTTTCTGTTTTTATAAAATGTAGGTTAGCCCATTGTTGCAGCAAGTCCTTCAATTAAATGCCACTCTAAAACAAAAGTAATCAAAATTCCGTGAAAAGCTAACGGAAATTATAATAACTCGTTAGTTTTGAGTAATAGTAACAACTTACTTTTTTAAGACTGGGTTTTTCCACCTTTGGTAAACTTCAGCTCACTTATTTTTTTATGCTCTTTTACTCTTTTGTTAATTCAGTAGATAAATTATCACATAGTTTATCCGAAGATGAAACAATCAATCCTAAATCAATAACGAGCAACGGTAACGAATTATTTTCATAAAGTATCTTTTTTTCTAACTCTGTACTAGTTTTTAAAACTATTCTTATTATTATTAAAGAATTAGTTTTAAAAACAATATTACAAAAACAATAGGCAACTAAGAGCTAGTACACAGTTATTATTAATGTACGTTACAATTCTTCTTTATTCTTCTTTATTCTACATATATATATATATATATATACAATATTTCCGACATTTCGGCTGCTTTTTTCAGCCATCTTCATGGTATAACATTAGGCTTAATAATCTAATTATTCTGAATGTAGGCTCAATTAATCAATCCAGAGTAATTCTCCATTTGATCATGTGAACTCTTCACATGTGGCTCTTCTTAACAAGTCAAGATTTACATTCAGAATAATTGCATTAAAATTTTGGATATTTTCAGAAATATAAATATGTAAAGAATATGTACAAGTAAAGAATAAAGAAGAATTGTAACATTAATAATAACTGCGTACTAGCTTTTTTAGTTACCTATTGTTTTTGTAATATTGTTTTTAATATTGAGAGCTCGATTAATTTATACTGTGAATTAGTTTTGTTTAATTGATTTTAGTTAAGTTAGAATTAATTTTAGTTCTTGTTTAAGAATTATAGTCTAATACTCTTGACAAGATATAAATTAAAGTAACTTTTAATTTGTTTAAAAAATAGTATATATGCAATGACTTCTTTGTTAAAACAAATACTGCATTCAGATATTTTCTTTGTCATCTATCGATAAAACATTTGATAGGTTCTTCTATAATCAGTTACAATGTGAAACGACACACAACATATCGTGCCGTGATATTACGAGGCAATAAGAGGGCACAGTCGGAAGTTATTATCGTCTCTTGGTTATACATTCTGTCGTATTCAGGATTTATATTCGTCCGTAATCTAAATTTCATGGAGATTCATCTCGTGTCTCACGAGATAGGCTCTTTCGTGTGCGACACATATATTTCAGATCCTCGTATATTTCATACGAGCTCCAATCATCCACCCCTTCACGCACATGTAACCCCATAACGAAATCTTTAATGTGTAGGTAAAAGAAAATTACGAATTTGTCGAATAATGGAATGACATATAAAATGATATTTTATAATACGAAATGTATTATAACATATAACATTTCCAAGATATATTTAAGCTAATAATAAATACAATAATTAATTATATTAGATGAGTCGAGTAATTTAATTTTATTTATGAAGGTTTACTATAATCTTTAAAAGAAAAGTTTTTAAATCTTACAGCTTTTCTTTAAGTCAGATTTATTATAATTCATCATTTTATAGTATCTTTATAGTATCTCTTGTTTTAAAATATAACATTGTTTCACTATAATGGCATTCCCGTTCTGTAAAGGTTAATACCTGTGTATGAATAAAAAGCATCTAATAGTGCATATCTCAGACATTGATAATTCAGATGGTGCATTGGGTTATCTGGTTGGCTATTTGGGTCTGATTGCAAGCAATAAATATAATGTCACGCCGCTAATACGTACGAAGCAAGCATTCCCTATCGTCATTAAAGTCATGAAGTTATGGGATCCGACTAAGCATCCCTTGATGATGGACGTTAGTCGGATATTTGACGCATTCGATACGAGTCTCAGTGACCATTCACAACGTACGATGATGATTTATCGCATGCCATGAGTTGCGATGGTCTTGGAGGAATGTCGTGGAAAGCTCTTCACGACGCAACGCGACGCGGTTTTACTGCCACTTCCATCGAGTAATATTTGGACCGTGACAAAAGAATTGTCGCGGCGGATGTTTTACTTGCGAGAAATGTTTAGACTTTGAATTATAATATAACACAGTATAACACTGGAATGAAAATATCTGGGTAAAAAAGTATAAAATTGTAAAAATATGTTATGATTCACAAGAGTCACCTCTTCGTATGAATAAATTTTATTTACGACAACAGTAATAGTTCCTTGTTCATGCGTTTTTTAATGAGTATCCTATTACCGTATTACAATCGTAAATTAAAGTTGGGTATAGCATTTGTATATATTCATGTATAAAAGAGATTAAAAAAAAATTGCACCAGCTATTACAAGATAATATCGTTTTCTTACTTCAAAAGTGACATAATTAAGAAACGCAATTTTTGAATTATTATTATAAGTTAGATAAATGTTAGAAGTAGCTATTTTAATTTAACTTTTTAAAAAATCATCAACGTTATTACAATAAAAAAAAAGATGTCAATTTAATTCGCAATTATTAGAATAGTTTTAATTGCATTTATAGTCCGGAAAAACAATTCGGCGCGCAGTTCTAAAAAGACTACAATATAATATATGCAAGTACATATATAGTGTATTAGTAATTCAAGATTGAATTATTTAAAGCAATGAAGATCCAGCTTCGACCGTAATAGGCATTTTTCTAGTATTGATTGTGTTTCTCACATATACGGTCTAAAATAAAGATTCTTAATATTGTTTAAAAAAAGATAATTTTACAAAATCATTAAAATCATCACAACTTAAAAAAAATGTTTTTTTAAGGGTGTGAAACAAAAATGATAAAAATGGCATTTATATGTTAAGAATATTTTTTTTGCTGATATTTGATTTTTCAATAATTTTCTATCATGTTAAAAAATAGCTTTTCCTTTTTCTAGAAAATTTAATTCTTTTAATTATGTCATTTTTGAGGTAAGTGATATTTTCTTTCTCTCTCTCTCTCTCTCTCTCTCTCCTTCCCTACTTGGGAACAGAATAATTCAAGCTTAATTTCTTGATTTCTTGAACCCTTAAATATCTTTTCGGTATGACATACCGGGCTTCTTTTTTCCAATGCTTTCCTAATATTTTTCTATTGTTATTTTTCTAACGTTTTTATTAATAAAAATGTATATATTTATTATTGTGTCGTTAATATTTGTTCTTTCAATTAAAAAATAATTTATATGGTTACACCACAATGTATTGTTGTACAACATGAATTATTGCAGCAATATTTTAATAGTGCGCAATATTATAAAAATTGCAGCAGTATTAAAATTTTAATATTTTGTAAGAAATATTGCAATATATTGCTTCAATTATAATTCAAGAGGTAAATACGCGGTCTCACCACGAGATAGATGCGCTTCTCAAAGAAAAAAACGTCCAATAGCGAGAGTTTTTTAACGTCTTATCAACGATTGTCTTATCAACAATTGTAACTATATACTGATAGCCAATGGCAAGGATGATACTGGCGGTTTTCATTGACTGTCGTTAGTAAACGATAGCGACAATCATCAATAAGATGTTAGAAAATCTTACTACAGGAATTCTAAGAAGGCATATATGTATAAATTAAGTTGGCGAATCTCATAGAGAGTTCTTTCGGGTGTGCTTTTTTTCATAAATTTGGGTCATAATTCTCCAAATGTTTTTGGATCATAATTTTGTCGTGCATATTTTGGAATGTGATATGTTAATCAATAACAGTTAATCAATAGCAATAAAATTGATTAATTAAGGGGATGGACGGAATAAAAATCTAATTACCAAATCTTGATTTTAATAAAAATAAAAATAATTTACTACTTTTTTCTTATACACAAATACAGTATCAACTGAATTTGTGTAATATTTTTAAGAAGTCACATGTTATTTCTCTATTATGATCAATATTACATTAAAAAGCTCCGGGAAAAAGAACTAATTAGAATTATGCTTTTATTCCACTCATCTCCTGAATTATTGTATAACGTCGTAGCAATATATCTACATTATTTCTCTAAATATTACAACAATATATCTACATTATTTCTCTAAATATTACAACAATTGCAGAATATTGCAGTAATATTTTATTTTAAGGGATATAGGAATATCGATGCAATATTTTATGATAGCAATGTTTTATAAAATATTTTTCAATATTGCTATAATGTTGCTATAATATTTCGTGTTAGAGTGGTATTTAAGGATTGAATAATATTTTTAATACTAATTTATTGTTCAACGATTTATGTTGACACATATTATTGTTATTATTATTTAACTGCATCATAACTTATTGATTTATAGCGCGAACGCTTTTACAGCGTTTTACAATCGATCAGCAATGTCATAGAACAGCTGGTCGGTGCCACACCTTTCATACTAAACGTCGGTCGAACGCTTCGAAATTCTCGATACGATCTTTATGGCGAACGACATTGCGTTACCATAACTCACTCTGCATCGTTGTGTTACAGGCAGGTCAAGCAAGGATTCGTGTTGTTAATATTTGGACGCGCGCCATCGCAGTAGTGCGCACAGCACAAGTCATAAATACAATTCGCGTGTGATCTGTAAATCGATTGAATTTCGCCAAACTGTCGATCTGGTTGCAACGATAATTTAGGAATTAGCAACGCTTGTTTATTTTACGGAGCGATCCATTCATATTTGTGTCTTCGCTTCCCTGCCATTTTATCACGCGCGCTCGAAATTCATAACGACAGCATCCATTTCTCTTCTTACGGTACTCACCTGTCTGCGTACCGGATGCCGAGAGGTGTGCCAAGCGGTAGATCGTCAGGAGCCGGAGAAGCCACATGACACTGCACATGACTGGCTTGGCGCGCGGCCTCTCGTTGCCTTATCTATTCCCGCTGCTGCGGCCTGTGTACCACGGCCTCGACATCGCCATCATCTGAAACACAGATACGGGAGTCGTGAATAAGTAATCAGGCTCGTTTACGCTCCGGCTTATCTCTCGGCCCCACTCGAGTTCGCCAATTCATCGTGTCGAGTAATCCGTGAATTGGAAATCCCGGCCTAGCGCTGTTTCGTGCCAGCGCAGCGTAAGAAGATTTTCGTAAGATGACTTTATCGCAGTGTCGAGTCCTGACGTTAAGTCGTCCAGAAAAGTCGTTGAAAAATATACGAACCGACGAATGTTTTATTATGTGAACAATTGGGTTAAAAAGCATGATTTGCTAAACTTAATTATCGATTTTATCAAACACAAACTGTCAGATTACACTGAAAGAAAAGGATTGGTTGCTGCAGCAAATTAGTTGGTAAAATATGGCATAGCATTTTTAATTGGCTATAGCAGTCAATTTGTGGTTGCAGCAATCAATTTTTGGTTACGTTAGCCTATTCGCATTGTCAGTATAAGATTTCGATAAGCTAATAATATATCATTTTCAGCCAATCTCTTCTTTCAGTGTAACCGCAACAAACCGTTTATGTATTAGGTGTTAGAATTAATTCGTAGCGTTTTTTAATGAAAGAATGTTATTTATTTCACATGAGCATTAAAAAATACATTAATGAAAGTACTTCCCATCACTTGTAAAACGCTACGAATTAATTCCAACACCTAATACAATGTTCGTATACAGAGATTATAAATACCAACAGAGTCATTATTAAGTATGGAAATTGGATGTCTGTCGCATTGGTGTAGGCAGTACACAAAAGATCGCGTATAGTGATCCGTATATTAGTATCTCACAAGGCTTTTATTAATAATAATATAGTAGTGTCACAAAATGGTCACAGTAACAGAAAGCGTACAAAAGGCAGAAACGTAACATCCATAAAAAAAAGACAGAGAGAAGTTAGTATGTAAGTAAAAATGAAGTATATAGCAAGCAGAAGCTAGAGAGCATATTACAAAATGGGAGCAGTTCATTGGTTCGCGAACATTTGGAACGCGAATACTTAAAAGTACGCTGAACATTCTCAACAGTCATTAATAAAGCAGTTAGTGTAAAGCAATTAGGTGTGGGACAAGTAAAGTAACGTATATAAAAATAAAGGATTCCCAGTGTCACGAAACGAATGTCTCGCGTAGAATTCGAGGTCTGGATGCGGGATGTTTTCGCGCGTTGAGAAATAACGAGAAAGCAGGAAGATGTGCGCGGCGCATCGTTGCCATAACGTAATTAACTCGTTTTATACTGGCGCTCGTAAGTCGGCCGACTGCCGTGCTAATATGAAAGTATCGCCGTCTCTACGGGTATTAACTTCTAAACTTTCCCACGGGCAGAGCGTGCGAGGAGAGAGTTTAATTAAAGTATGATTAAACAGCGTAGAAGTAATTGAATGAAACAAGTAATTCCTTGCATTCATGCATTTGGTATGAGGTATTATATATTGTCGACGCGATATTTTAGATCACTTTATCTTTCAGAAATTTTAAACGTTCGCTTTAAGTTTAGGGAGCGGTTAAAATTTTTTTTTTTTTAAATATTATTGCAGATTTATAGTCCCTTCTCTCACGTTTCTTTATATAAAACCAAATTCTGTCAGCAAATTTATGATCTATATGATTTGAAATCTTTGAAAGATTAAATAAAGTAGTAATTGAGAAATTAGATTGGGTCACTAAATCAAGAGATATCCTATACAGTAAACGCGAGTGAAAAATACGCGATCTCACGTATCATTATCCAATCTTGATTTCGACGACGCAGCGAAATCAAAGGCGGTGCCAATTGAGGACACGGAATGGGACGTATCACGTATCGCGTAGTGAACATAATCCTTCCAATGGCTCGCTCATCTCGACCCTTTCATTAAAGATTACATTGATGCAACTAACAGTTAACGATTTCAAGAGATTACCAGTTTCGAAATCGACTGCGTCACAAGCTTGCACTCGCTTTTCAAAATGCCGTTGAGAGTTATTGCCATTAGGTAGTACATAATTGCTTCAATAAAATTACATTCTAAAAAGTAACATTGAATTTGTAGCTTCAAGTATTAATAAGTGATATTAATAAGTGATATTAATAAATTTCAATATGTTTTACATTAATTTTCTTATTTGCTTTATAAAAACATAATAATGTTTTATATAATAAATAAAAAATACATTTAAATATATTATTTGAAAAACATATTTGAAATATATTAAATTTTATATTCAATGCTATTTAAACTTTATAATCATGATATCGCAGTGTATTTATACTGCTTATTATTATATTTATTCTTCAGAGAACTTCGAAATGAGTGAATTTACTTACGAGTTTCTGATAGCTAAAATGTATCTGCAATTAGGACGATAAATGCTAATGGAAAAGCCACACCGCTCTTTTCCAAATTACATTAGCATAAAGGACCTAATCGGAAGATTTAACTCTCACTCCAGGGGCTAAAACTTCTCTCGTATCTGAATTCCTATAATATCGTCGCTACGTGCTCGCTATTCAATTTCAAATGAATATACAAATATCTTAATTTTTCATAAAAATCACGGCATAGTGTTCAAATTTTTTCACATGCTGCCATGTTTTGGCAAAAAGACAACAATTCTTATGCTTCTTCGAAACTCTGGTGTAAAATGTACCTATTTGCGCAAGTTACAATCGGGAATCGATGTCACGTAGAAGAACCAATTTTATAGAGACATAAAGGAGCTAGGCCAAATTGGACGATATTGCTTCGTGACTCTTATTAGAATGTTACTAGGTGACGTATTCCCGCTGAAGCTTTCGCAAAACGCCAGTCTCCAAGAATCGGGCACAATGAGGGCGCGAGGAGGCGATATATCGTCCGATTTAAATCTCCCTCGCGGCGATGCGCCGTCACGATGCGCTATTAATTCCGAGCGATATATTTCGGTACGCGTAAGCACGACACGGAGAAAAGAGACTGCGCCATCATTGCAATTTATTTATCTCCAACCGATCTACCTCGTCGCCAACCCCCATAGTGTATCTCGTCGTTAGTTTATTTCGTTAGTTGAAAATCGTGGCCCAATGCCAAAAATCGTCCATATATCGCGTTCGCACTACTACATTTCGTTTTATACTCGCTATTGGCCCCGCATTCTTTGATTCTTCCCTTTTCTCGTGTTCTGAATTTAAAAGTTTTCGCGAGCCATAAAATCACTACTACATGGAGTAACATTTATACTCTAAGAATCTTATTATCGTGTTAATTTGCAATGCTATACGACATTGTTTTAAACTTCTGACTTTATAATTTGTAGCAACAGATATTTCTTAATTGAGAATCAACTTTTCTTTAAGAAAAACTTGAAGGAGACAGCCGTTATTATTACACGGAAAGAATGATTTTACTTAGATGTTTGATAATTTGACAGGTACAGATCAGAAAATAATTTTGTTGGATCATCAAAATAATTATGTAAGAAATACAAGTATAATAAGCAATGCTGCAAGAAGTTTTGATAATCTAGCAATTAGTTTGAGTGTCCTATACCGAATACCTGACCCGAATAAAACCTAATTTATTTTATTTTTTTTAAATAAAATAAATTTCTGTTTATGGTTGAAATAAACTAAAGTTATACGTGAAAACTAATATTTCCAACATTTTTTTCTCTTGTATTTTATTGTAAAACCTATCGTAAACCTATCGTAGAATTTTGCATGACAATTTCGGTACTTCAATTTATACAAAAAAATTAAATATTTCTCTGATACTTGATTTACTAAAAAACTACCTTAATGGGTGATATCTAAAAATTATGATTTATATAGATATTGCAGTGTCAATGTTTCCTATGGCGATTGAAGGGTGTACTGTAACAGTGAGTTAACACTGTAAAAATAAACAAAAATATCACAATAAAAAAAACTTTTGAGTCAAATAGTAGGGTTTGTCATTTATACATTTCCAGTATCACATGTTCGGTTGTGGATTAATCTATTATGCAATAAATATTATGAAATAAGTCTTTCAGTTTATTGAGTCATATATTATAAAAATTACATATCATTTGTATTAATCTATCCCAAGAGTGATAAGTGCCGAAGAACGCTATGGTTACTTCACGACTAACAAATGGTTCTTTTAGTTTTGTTTCTTTGCTGTACGCAATATTTGCTCGTAGTTCCAAATTCATCGAGTAGAGATAAAACGCAAAAACATATCAGTTTATATACTTTTAATGAAGAGACCGACTTAATAATTGCACTTAGAAAAAAAAGCTTTCGCAATCGCATCTATTTTAATGCTACAGTGCATATGATTAATAATGCCGTACATTTGATACAAATTGTTATGTTCTCCTATACATTTTACTAATCGTGTTCGATTCGAAAGGCTAAAGATAATCGAGAATATCAAAATGAGGAAAAAATGGTGGTTGTGTAATGCCACGGACTTTCAATCCTTAATGTATTCCTGTTTCATTTGAAATCGCATTCTCGTATTATTTCCGTACAAGCTCAACGCTTCGACTTTCGAATTTTCGAAAATTGTACTACATTTTGTCAACCGTCGTTATTTACGTTTGTTGTGTTATAAACTTTGCACTCATTGACAGTATTATTAAATAAAAAATAAATTATGGAGATGTAGTTAGGAACATTCATGTTGTTATATATTATATTCTCATCAGTTTTATAATAACTATCACGCATTTTCCGAGTGATTCGCGAATGCGCTTGTTGCAAGCAATATTGGAAGTTTCTTTGAAATTACCCTCGAAATCATATCAAAAACTGTCGAGGTTAATCCACGTTAAAGATATATTGGGTAATATCATCAGAGTTGTGCAATTAAGCATAAATTTGTACAAAATACTAAAGTATAAAGACAATTTTTTCGTTATTCTGATTGTGATATCTACAGTATACTCCGCCCTGTTGGTGTTACAAATAATTATGTTGTATATAAACTGTATTTGTGTTTTAAAAGCATGCTTTAAGAGAATCAATGACAATCTGATGCATATGCAAAAGTTTGTAATAAATGATATGAAGTTATGTGTCTCCAATGTGATATGGCACACACAGAAAAATCAATTTTTACAGAACTCGGAATTTTGAAGAAACAACATCTAATGATTTGCGACGCAGTACAAATGTTGAATATGATTTTCAGTCTGCCATTCCTTGCTATTATAGTCATGTCCTTTTTTGTTGTTACTTTTAGTTGTAACTCTATGCAGTACGTTGACAAAATGGAGTATTTATTGGATTAGATTGGTACTTTCTTGATGTGCTTCTAATATCCTTGATATATAACATTTTTACAATAATACTATTATAATTGTGTGGGTCTGCGAAGTAGTAGATGAGTAAGAATCAAGCCCAAAAAATTGGTACTACCATTCACGATTTACTTAATAATACCAATGATGAGAAAATTAAATATGAGGTAGTAACGTTGTAATATTATTTATATATTTCTTGAAATTATGTTGTATGCTAACGCTATCTTTTTAAATATCAAATTTACTGCAGGATATAATTGCGTTTTTCATTTTTCTTCATTCAATTTCTTTCTTGCATTTAATTATTTTTTTCTAACATTTAACTATCATAACTAATATTGCAAATGCAATTGTTTTCTTTACAAATATTACATCGTAAAAATACATTTTTAGTGAAAGGTTTGGCTATAGATGCGACGCTTCTTGCACCAGTAAGTAATCAACTATTTATAAATATATATTAAAATATATAAATTTATATTAAAATATATAAATTTTTGCTTTACTTTTAGATAGCGGAGAATATTATCACATACTTATTAATACTTGATGACAATTTTTAAATATCTTGCGACAGAAAAGCAGCAGTCAATGTTACATAACCAAGTTAGAAGTATACATAAAGTGAGATAAAAATGTTTTTAAATATATGAAATATTCTGTTCTGTCATTGTTAATAAAATATAATATGCAATGTCTTATATTTTTATAGAGATTCTTTGTGTTATGTTTGTATATGAAATCTCGATTCAGATGGCTCTACAGTACGTAATAATCATTTAAAAAAATTTATGTGTAATTGTATATTATAAATTAATCAATACTAGTGATTTCTTAAAATTATAATTTATGTGGATATTGTGTTCCTATGAGATATTGTATTCTTATGTGAATAGTGTCTTCCTATGAGTACATATAATGATTGAAGGGTTTACAATAACAGTGAGCTAACTCACACTTAAAAAAAATCTCTGAAACAAATAATAGGGCCGACCATTTATACATTTCCACATATACAATATTACACATTCGGTTGTGAGTTATTAATGCGTCAAATTGACGAGCAATTTTACATTATTGCTAATAACACCGTTAAAATAATGTAAAAAGAGTTTTTAGCTAAAAAGATCAAGATCAAGAAAGAGAGTTATATCTTCAGATTTAATAAAAATGTTATTTCTATATACTTTAATACTCAATGTTTTATCTTAATAATTACATCAAATAACTTTAAAATAAATAAAGTTCACTTTAATTTAATTACTGTTGGTGTTAATTAGTATTTTAACTATCTATTCAGCCTAATTACTGTTTCAAACATTCCAATTAATAAGTTAATTTTAAATACATAAGAAAATTTGTTTTTAACATTGTTAATGTTGCTGAACATTCTATGTTTATCTTGAGAAATTAAATACAACGCATATAAAATGTTAAAATAATTTTACGAGTAAAATGAAATTGGATCAGATTTTGATGAATTGATAATTTAATCTGTATACAGATATTAATAGTAAATAATTGACGCATGATATACGTGACAGGTTTCACAAGCATGCTATTTTGCGTTTATAACAGTGAATCGATTCATATTCATTTTGATATTTTTTATTTTTAGTCATATTGAAGCAAATTTGAATTTGTATACGTTTATACACCTGCTCCAGTTGCTTCGCATATGTTTCAAATGTATTGCAAGTTTATTAATGAATATTTGATTTTAACGCCCAGCTTATTTACACTTGACTTTCAAAAGGTTTGAGTGATTTAAATATATATATTTGTATCGATTATCGATATGCAAAATTATTTATTTTTTATAAAATTTATATTAATTCGTGGTTTTCGTAGTATATCGTCTTTAAATAATTTCTAAAAAATTAATTTCGCAAAATAATCCCTTTGAAGTACCAATCATAACCATGGCGATTAAAATTCTTGGTAATTGCAATTCACTGCAGACAAAAGTATATGACAATGCTTAAATCCATGTCGAAAATGAATGTAGCTGTTGCAACATTTTTTGCCTTTTGTATATTCCTTTGATGTACGTCGATACTTCGTTACAAAGTTGAAAGCGTCAGTACGGAACGCCCCTAGAAATTTTTATGCGCCCGCAAACTTTGTCCAATACTTCCGCGCAGATTTGGTCTTGCTTTTACCCCACAAATTTTCATTTTCTCGTGACTTTTTCACGCGAGATATATTTAAATGCACATCGACATCCCGATTTATTCTTTCTCATAACTATTCCGAACGACACTTCCACTTCACTGCAAAACATGATTTATGCAAATACTTCACCATGCTACATGGACAGCTCGAAATTCCGTGTGGTGATATTATCCGATAATTATGTCCCCATTCGAACAGGACAGATTGCCAGGCGTCACATGCGAACTTGTAACGATTTCGGCGAACTGTGCGTGCAAAATACGAGTCAACGAAATTATTGCAATTAAATCGCTCAACCTGGCAGAGATTCAATGAAGTATAATAATGTGCCCATAATCGATCAGAACAGGCAAAACGGACTGCCGACCATTTGTAATTATTCAGAAAGAGTGTTACTATTTTTCATACAATATTAGAGATGTAAGTTTTTTAGAAGGAAGTTAAAGGATAAAATTTGGTGTGCTTTAATTGTAAATTATAAATTATACTTTATCTTAGAGTCTACAATCAAATGCAGCTTTCGAAAACATTTTCAATGAAAATTTTCTTGAATAAATTATGAGCTAGAATCAATAGAATGTACCCAGCAGTAAGGAAGGAACATCTAAGCGTCTTAATAGAGCGATGTATTTGTACGCGTTGAGGCGACCAAAGCGTGTAATCTTGTTAATCTTTTATTGCCTAATCGACT
This sequence comes from Acromyrmex echinatior, assembly GCF_024713525.1. Classification (NCBI taxonomy): domain Eukaryota; kingdom Metazoa; phylum Arthropoda; class Insecta; order Hymenoptera; family Formicidae; genus Acromyrmex; species Acromyrmex echinatior. The sequence continues at coordinate 647,008 of NC_141857.1, read as the reverse complement.
TGTGCGACCGCATCTTACGTGCAACTTGTCGCAGTGCACGAATCACTCTATATAGGGTCAAGATGTGCAAGCAAGTTCTTAGGCGATGCTGAGATGGTTGTAGGTAAAGTTGCCCAAGTTTAGAGGATAGAACACCACTTCGGTCCGTCGTGACTTTAGAAGCGATATGAGGAAGAAGAGAGGCGGGACAGGGAAAGAGAGAGAGAGAGAAAGCGAGAGAGCGAGAGAGCGAGAGAGAGAGAGAGAGAGAGAGAGAGAGTTGCTTGCACTGCAGCCGTTCTTGGAGTTCGGTTTTAATGAACTTTGCATAATGTTGCGCTGCTTCTGCCAGTCCGTGCGATTCCCATCAGGATGCAAGAAGAACGCCCGGCGGCACAGAATATTTTTATTCGGTATGATAAAATATCTTTCAACGCGTACTCGCATGAAAGATAGACGCTGCTATTATTCTTTTGAGCATAATATAGTCTAGTGATGTCGAATAGTTTGTACACCGCCTTGGCTGAACATAAAAAACAAGCACGATGGTCTTAGTACTTGTAAACGCGTTGAAATAATCACGTTGTAACGCAGAAAATCATGCTGTTTCATACGATATCGCTTTGTTCTGTTTTGTTTTTCTGTATTATTGCTAACAGAAGGGAATAATACTGTTTAGATCATATCATCCGCATTTTATGTTGCTATAATTTAAAAAACATTTTTAATTGGTAATCAAAAATATTCATCATTTATTTTCGTAGACTAGAAACGAAATTTATACCTCTTTTATTTTAAACAAAAAATTATATATAAAAATAAAAATCCGTGATTCCATTAACAAAGTGTCGTAGAACAATTAGTAATCAACGTGTATCGGTGTACACTGCAAGTCAAACGAGTTACATTACGTAGTCGTACAAGTGTTATGCTAATGTCTAAATTTACATACGTCGTAACGTTCAAATGTCACGCGACCGATATTTGTTGATCTAGTTTGTCGTTGCACTATCGATTATGTAAGTAAATTTATTTATATATGCGGTGGCATATAAGTAAGCTGACACGACTGAGAGCATCAGAAAATTAAGAAGAGGGAGATGGAATATCTTTGCACGAAAAAGATTTCCGTGTTGCACATGGGATGAGGTATAAATCATTCCTTTTTACTCGTGCTTTTACCTGAAGCCCACGATATAACGATCTAATATGTTTAATGCGCATTACGATGCCATTCAATATGCCATAATGTAATCCACGTAATATACCTCGGCAGCTACTGTAAGGATAATAAGGGTCGCAGGTCGGTCTAAGTATAATCCTGCAGCTTTTGCTTAGGTAGGATAATAGTTTTTAAGGGAGAATGTCTTTCACATACAAGTCAGAGTCCAAAATTTATAGGCAATCTTCTACAATTAACTTCGGATATGATACAACGTTATTGAGAAATCTGATGGCTATATTTTATGAAATAGCTTCAACACAGTTTGTCACTTTGTAGTTTTTCAGTTTCTGTTATATATTACGGATTACACAATCATTCACTGAAAATATATAATATATTTCAAAATGTATAAATCGATATACGATGTGTTAGCTCTCTGTGTAAACTTCCAATTAGTTTTTATGTACAAGAGAATATTTTCTGATTGGTTTTATTTTTGACAATTTATATCTCGTAACCAAATGATTTATGGTAGTAATAATAACACTGTACAGAATAAACTATAAAATAAATGTAGTATTTCGCAGAATGTATTTTATAAAGATAGTTTCGATTGTTTTATATGGCATATATATGCACGGAAAAATTTTGCCTAAAAATTTATCTACGTATAGATTTGCAAATAATTTTATTAAACTCCTATCAAAATAGGATGCTCAAGTATAATGATTGTTGTTGCAAAAAATTTTGTTATTCTAATAATTAGCTCAAGAGTTCTGCATAATTATTTTCATGGTCCAACACAATTATTTTTAGTATATAGATAAATTTTTAGATACTCTAATAAAATTACTTTTTTTTACATGTTATGGCACATACGATAATTAATGAGAATACTATAGTATTATTTATACTCATCACATTGTATATCAAAGTTCCCTATTTAGACTCTTCAATTTTGAGGTTGAAAAGTGTCGATCATGATAGCATCAACTCCATATCGTTTTTCCATCTGCTCGAGGCATTCGTGAAAATTGGATTCCGAACATATGCTGTTTATGAGAGTTGAAAAATCATCGTCTTTAACGTAAGTTTTTATAGGTATCTGCGGGGAAAGGAATTTGGAAAGTTGCTACTATCATAAGGAAGGATCATTCAAATCTTTCTTCATATCAGATTGCATGAGAATTCACAGAAAATTTATCTTTAATTTCATGGTAGTGAATCGATAAAATATTTTATATCAATTAAATAGAAATGAGATTAACATTTCTGATAAGTATATAACAAATCCTAAAAAAAAGTCAAATATATTTACCAATATCTCACAATTTTGTATTTTGTCGCATACATTTTGTAATTTGCATGTATAAACAAAAACTGCAAAAAAAAATAAATGCGTTGAATTTAGATAGAATTTTTCCAACCGAGCCGCAATAACCCCGTGTAAATTCAGCGAATTCATATTTTTTTCGCATGTCTCCTTCGCTATGATTTCGTTTAAATATGATGTATATACATATAATTTGACATATATTTGATAATATCTAAAATATAAAATTGTATAATATAATTGATGTTTAGTTAGACGATTTTGAAAATGCATAAGAAAATATAATTTAGTAGAATATTTAATAACTTTAAGATATTCTTTTCAAATTAAAACAAATTATGTACGATAGACATTTAACAATAATACGTATAATATATTTTTTACAATTATTATTTTCCTTTACTGCTGATCGTTGGAAATTAAAATTTAATTTATAATATTATGTTTACAAATAATATAAATAAATTTTTATTTTTTTGTAACTGACATCCTTATTTAAAACTTGATAGATATATTAAGAAGTCAAATTACTTTCAAAATGTAAGACATGATTTTATGTAATTGAAAAAAATTTTTCTGATGCTTCTTACAATTGTATAATATAAATTTCATTATTATATACAGAATATATATACTGTTTTGTTGATTGGAAAAAGTTTTTTTAATTACATAAAATCATTTCTTACATTTTGAAAGTAATTTTATACACAAGTGACCGTATACGTATATTATATTATCGAATTTGTAAAATATCGAGGTTTCCAAAAATCTTCTGGAAATGGTAGAAACGACGATGTCAATCATTTAAACGATTTTAATGAGGTAATTTTTTTCTATTTATCCTCATTATCTCGAGTGCTTATATGAATCAATTTTATATATAATGACAAAGATAATATATATATATATATATATATATATATATATATATATATATATCTTGTCTTATATTTAAGCAGATGATATTTATGGAGAGTTAAATATTGTTTTGAATAAATAGGCACCTTAAAATAAATATGCAAGCAACCAATTTTATTTTAAAATATCTCCTTTATAACTGCCGTATTTTTAAAGCGTACCATTTACTATAAAAAGTTTTGAAAAAAGTTGTAAAATTCGCAAAAAAGATACGTTGTGCATTTCTATGCCCGCATAAAATTGTACTTTGATAGAACATGTTCTCTTATCAAATAGAAAAAATCAGAAGCTTAACGAGATTCGCGTGAACGATTACCACCTTTGCAACGATCATGAGCGGTTGTCTCTTTTATCTCTCTACTCGGAGCTTTCGTGCAAATTAGGTTTGGAAATTTACGTCCTTTGCAAACGAACTTTTTATAACTTACAAAACATTTCTTTGGTTAATGCACCGTTAAGTGTGCTTGTTATCTTGCTTGATCATTAAATTATCATGAAAATCTATGTTTAAATATTTGAAAATGAAATAAGTAACTAATACTTAAGACTTTCATAATTTTAAATAATATCGACTACAGAGTTTCCCGTGTTGTTAAATAAAATTGAATCTAGAAGAATTTTTACACTGTGTAAATAATATTTTGTATATATTAAATCAGTTCACTCAAATAATTGTTAAAACTTTATATTGAATTTTTAACGAGTTAATTTAACAAAACAATGTAATTATGTTATTTGAATGTTTTGTTAAATTGATATTCAACATTTTTTGATAAATGATAAAGTAACATAATTTATAAGTAAAGTAGGCTAATAACATATAAAAATTAAAGTATTTTAGAGTAAAAAAAAATTCTAAGACAATTGTACAAAAGATGTGTTAATTAGAATTTAGAATTTTTAGAACATTTAAAAAAAAAATTAACTTTTATGATACAATATGTTAATTTTTTTAATGCTTTTATACAATAGTTACAAATTGTGTGTTAGTGTTTTTATGTTTATGTGTTTTTTATATTATATTTGTTACTTCCTAATACATTCATTTTGTGTTAATTTGAACAAAAATTTGAGTGCACTGTTTGAGACATGTAAAATGTAGGTGACATCATAAATGTAGGTGACTTAGGATAAGTGTAGGTAACTTGAGACAGCATATATTTTTGTGAAATTTAATCGTGGTATCCATCCATGAGTTCTCTAAAGGAAGTTTAACTTTTTTTCTTTTAGAGACTCATGGATGAATATCACGATTAAATTTCACAAAAATATATACTGTCCCAAGCTACACTATCCCAAGTCTCATTTACAATATTAATTTATCACTAATTTTCCAACTGTACGAAACGATTAATACGAAAAAGCTTATCAAAAACACTTCTCTATTTAATGAATTTCAACAAAATTTGAAAATATATTTAGAAATGAGTTTTTTTTATATGTCAGATACATTTATGTGCTTCAAAAGAAATATTCTTCTTATATATACTATTTGCGAAGATTTACGAATCTATTATGCAAACACAATTTAACGCTATCTAGTCTGTCGTAGACCGCAATTTCTTGTTACGTCACAAAATTTCGAATACTATAGCTCGTCAGTCGCGCGGATACACTGATAATGAAAACGACCAAAGCTGCACAAAGATTCCTTACCGCCTTGCCTAGTGCCTTCGTACAGATTGAATCGCAAAACCGTGATATTTATGAACAAGAGATAAACGAACCGAAGAGCAATGCTGTTCAAATGTATTCTACAATACGATTATTTGGTTTTCATGAGCGTCGGGCCGGGAAAAGGAATCTCTCTGATTTTGCTTAGCATTTAAATATCAGAAGTGCCTGTCGCCTTCTGTTTTGATTTACGCCAGTAAACTCGCAATTAAACATATATGAATTCTTACAATGAATTCTTAGCATTTTTTATTTTTTATGATTCAATGAGTCATATAATTTTATTGTAAAATAAAAAAACTCTACTTTTACAATAATTATTGAAAAAATATATGTAATATACTACAAGAATCAATATGCAAACTTTAGATACATATGTACCTATATAAATCAAAATAGACAAAAAATAAAACTATCTTAAGAACATTTTAGAGTTGTAGAATATCAGTTAAAGAAATTAATATTAATATTAGTTAAACATTTTTGTTATAAATAAATTTTTGTTATAAATGCTCTGAAATCAACTGCAAAAAAAACAAAATATATAAATAATTTTGATTTATGTTTTATGTAATAAAATAACTGTATATTTATTGTAGCTCTAGTAAATAACTTTTAAATAAATAAGTGGATATAAAAACGTGCTTTTATACGAATATATATTAGAATTATATTAGTATATATAAAAAACTTAATTTAATTCGTAATGCTATCTTTAAATCAAATTTGCGAAATATTACAAAACGTGATTTTACATGAGAATCAAGGCAAACAAACAAATTAAATAAGTTTTAAACCAATAAATGAAATGTGTTTAAGTTTTACACAAATCCTCACAATCAGAGAGAGACATAATAATGAAATAATCTATAAAATTATTATATTTTCGATAATGTGCTTTGAGATGTAACACATACATCTTTAATTATAGATTAGCTTTGAGTAATTGCGAGACGTAATTGTTCATGAAAAGATATGGGCGAGAAAATTAATAGTCGCTGGCGATGATGCGAAATTCTCATTTTATCGAGGAAGAGAGGCGATACGCTCGAAAAGACTGAATGAAAATTAGGATTAACGACCTTGTGAGGAATAGGGTCAATGGAATTGAAAGAATGAATCAAGTAGAGAGGAAAAAAAGAATCATAGGTCAGAGAGAGGAAAAGGGAAAGTGGATGAATCTGATTTACGATGAAGAACCGAAAACGTAGGCAAAGCATATAATTATAGCTCCTTTTCAGCGTGAGTAGAAAATTAAATAGGAGTAATAAAAAAAGAATTACTTTTCTATCTTCGTGTCCGAGTGATTTATATACGAAAGAAAGCAACGGTAATCGCAACATTACGACACAGCTAAACTTTCCTTCCATCGCTTTTGCAATCTAACGCACTTCTTCATCCCTTTCTCACATCTGTTTCTCCGTAGTAATTTTATCTCTCTTCTGACTTTGTTCTCGAGTAATTAGAATTATTATGATTAAACTGGTCGTTGGCTTTTTTTACAGTTTAATCTTCTTTACCCTCCGGCACCGAGCCAAATTACATCTGCTGCCGTTCATGCGAAGAAAATCAAGAAAGTCCGTGACTTCTGCTGCGTTCTTTTACGGTTAGAGCGATATCTTTTTTTCTTTTCATTCTTCCACAACCAAAGGATATTCTCCTTGTCGACTCTAAGGAGTCATAATTTGAAAACTTTAGATAATGCGTCGTATGAATAAAAGCAAAGCGAATGCTTGTGCGCTGTTATTTAGTTTCGAAAGAATTTATTTGTTCATTTTCTCGAAATATGCATAATTGAATATAGTAAAAAAGATCTTTAAGCAGACAATTTTACTTGTAGGAAATATCAATAAAAGAAACGAGCATATTATTCCTTCTAAAAAATAAGTATTCTCAGAGAGAAGGGGAGAAGGAGAGAGAGAGAGAGAGAAAGAGAGAGAGAGAGAAAGAAAGAGAATAAATATACTAAAATTTATTTGTATAAACAAATATATTTGGACAACATAACAAATATATCTAATTTTACCATAAAATGAGATAACTGGCTTATGATTTTCTACCTATTATAGATAAAATTTTAAATACTTATTAGAGAGTTATTTCTACTACTAATATTTTTTTCTTATTTATGACATAAGGAACAATTCTAATTAATATTTGAAAACTCTTTAACTTTGCAAAGAGTTTTTCACAAAAAGTTTTTAGAAATTTTAGGACAATGTTACCGGAACTTGAAGTAACTTTATTTCAAATGCAATATTATTGATTTGACCAATACATTCATTGAATCAATGTTATAACAAAAAAGTACTTAAATATTAATAACGCATGCAATATATAATCAATATTGAGATTTGACACAAAAGTAGAAAGAACTTACTCTAGAAAAAAAACTTTATTCATAATACTTTTGAGGCTTTGATGAGTATTTACTTCAAAAATGCCAGAAAGTTTAGGAGTTATCGCCGTATCGTGATTCGTGATCCACTGCTAAGAGTAACGTTTCGTGAACTTTGCTGTTTACCTTATCAGAACAAGGAGCGCACGGATACTGAGTTGCTGCTCCGAAGAATTTCCTTTATGTAAACGCTGTTGAGAGGGAGAGGAAAAGGAGAAGGGCACTTCCTTAGCTTGTCAGGAAAGCAGTCTTCCATATCTACGTTATATCCTAAGTCTTTGTTTAAATTATCTAGACGGTTTTGTATTTCAGCTTCTCTTCCTTCTCCCTTTTAATAGCGTTTATATAAACAGAATTCTTCGAAAGAACAGTCCAGTATATCAATGCTATGTAATCCTCGCCCTGATGAAATAAACGATAAGGTTCACAAAACGTTAACATCAGCAATAGATCATATAAGGCAATAACCCGCAAATCCTTTGGCAAAATTTTATTTAGTTATTATGTAAATGCAAAATATACAGGATGTCCGGTAACAACACTTAAAGATAGATCCTGACATTATTTTGTAATACCAAAATATCTCAAAGCTACAATAGTTTTCGAATTAGAAGCATTTAAAGTTAACGAATCATATCGCCTAAAATTTGTTCAGATGTAGTTGGTATTTTGCGTTACATTACATTTGAATGTGCAAACTTTAAACGGTATGATTCGTTAACTTTAAACGCTTCTAATTCGAAAACTGTTATAGCTTTGAGACATTTTGTCATTAGGATTTTCGTTTCAAAATAATCTCAGGAATCTACCTTTAATCTGTTGTTACCGAACATCCTGTATATTTTGCATTTACATAATAACTGAATAAAGTTTTGCCAGAGGATTTGCGGGTTATTATGCCGTGTATGATTTATTGCTAATGCCAATGTTTTCTTATAATCTTGGTATTTTAGTATTAGGGTTTTCATCTCCAAATAATCTCAGGAATTTAAGCGTTATTACAGTCTTACCGGACACTCTGTACATTTAGTTTTAAAAAATTTGAGAACAGATAACTACACGAAGAAAATTTTCTGTTAAAATTTACCCTGAAAATATGGTAGTTGTCGTACAATAAAATATTTTAAAGATTTTTCACTTCACTTCAGTAAAAAATTAATCAAACTTATTTTATATTTTATTGAATGAAAGAAAATTACATAAAATTTCTCGAAATATAATATTGCTCCATATTTTCAAGGTAAATTCTAAGAAAAAATTCTTTCTGTGTAGCGTTACTATAAAAAACAAATTAACGAGAGGATAAGAAAATTAAAATAACAAACGAAAGAAAACAAAACAATAAGAGAAATTGAAATTGGATCAAAGAATTGAGATTGGCCTAAATTGTGGGTTAAAGTTATCGCCAAGACATATAATATTAAACACAAAGGGCAAGATCAAAAAATTTATGCAAAAGATAGAACGAGATATTTACGTATCTCATTCTATATCTTATTCATTTATTTTATTCTATCTTAAGTAAGTTCTGAAAAATATGAACCAATCAGAAATCTAAACGATGTCCAATTTCTTGAGGATTTCTAGTATTTCCTAACTAAAGCTATTCTCTATCTACATTTTCAAACTAAAATCAACTAGATCGAACAATCTGTTGAGCAGTAGTATAAGAAATAAATAGAATTTGAACCAAATACTCCGACTGGGCCGAAGTTACCCCATTTTACAGTCTACAATATGTTCCTTTATAAAATCTATAGTTATAACATTTAAACTTAAAGAAAATAATATATTGTTCTTATATGTATAAATCTAACTTATTAAATAAAATTCCTTTTTTTAATTAAGGAAAAGCAATTAAGTTTCCAAAATATTAAACATTCTTTGCATAAATAAATACATAGAAGATACATCTTCACAGTGTATTGAGTGTTTTATTTCACTTCCGCGGATTAAGCAGTGAGAAGACAAGATGAAAGTTCAACAGTTACGACAGAACGCCGAGTATCGACAGGCGTATATCATTGTATTGTGATTTTGTATGAAGCATTGTTTTCAATGCTACCACGATTACATTTTCGACAAAGCAATTCCATGATCCAAGATTTCGCGCTACACTGACAACAATAACGTATCCTAATTTACGTTTAAGAAGAGTCTAAGCTGGACCAAAGATTCACAATTTGATGTAACACGCATTTCACGTAGCTCTGGGGCGTTCGTTATAGAATGTTCAAAGGAAGATAATAAACTCGTCTGGTCTGCTCTAATTACGCCCAGCGGGCATAGCGATTATCGGCATCGTATAGTGTTGCTGGATTTTAAATAGCTGGCCGGTTACAAAGCTGGTCTCGAGATACAATGCCTCCTCTCTGCAGAGTAACGAAGGCAATGAAGATGCTGAAAAAGGTCGCGTATGCTGCCAGTTTGTGTGGGTCTTTTAATACCGTTCGGATCAATGCGCGGACAAAGTGGAGTTTAGTTCGTGATGCTTGGACGTCGGTTCTATGGTGCGCAAGCTTGCAACTGAGTTATTAGAACAGCTAAACATTATTGGAAGAGATTTATTGAAGATGCCATCAGTTTGTATAGTTATGTCAATCTATCGTTTGTTAGAATTCAAAGGCAAAATGATAAGAAGGTTTGATTCTGACATTGTTTATTCCGAAAACAGAATGAAAGTCTACGATATGCAGGGTTGGAAAGTAAGTATTGCTTGTTATGTTACATTATTGTCATAATTATTTTTTTTCTACAAATAGATAACGACATTACATTTCCTTATTTGTAACGTTAATGTAGTAACGCTATAATAGTAATATAATACGTGGATTAATTATTAGAATATGTTAACAGTAATGTAAATAAATGAATTTTAAAAGAAGGGAGTTGTATTGTGATTAACTATAATCACTATAGATTTCGTGTTAAATTGGTCAATTAGCGACATAGACAATTGACAAGTAAAATTGTAACCACTTATTAATTCCTTAGTAATGGCAATGATAATGATAAAGTTTTTTAAATCAATAACGCGAGTAACGATAACGAGTTATTTAAAAAAAAAATTATTATTAAAAAAAAATTATTTAAAAAAAAAGAAGAAAAAAAAGAAAGAAGAGGTAACGATAATAAGTTATTTTTACAAAGTAACTTCCAATCCTGTGTGTGTGTTGACATATATATGATATAAAATACAGAAAAGAGCTTGTTATCTGAAACAACGAGCTGGATAAAATGGGAAATTTTCTATTTACTTTGTAGGCCTGTCACGTACCCCAACTTACAAAACTTTCTAACATGACAGCTTAAAATTTCTTCTACAAAACTTTTTTCTAAAATGTTCCTAAGATTTTTTTGTTAGTGAGTTATAGCGGATTAAATAAAAGGAACATTTTGACTTTGATTGCTCACAACTCCATTAAAAATCATCGTACAGCAATTAAAAAAAATTTTTTTAAGCTAAAGCTTTGTTCTATCGAATGATATAATTGCCATTTTTTTGAAACATGTAGAAATAATATAAATGAAGTAGCGCTATGAACTTTAATGCCAATTCAATACATAAATGAAACGCAACTTGCCTCTATATCAACGAGTCTTGATTTTCCCTATGTACGATATATATATATATAAAATATATTGAGAAAAATAAATATATATATATTGAGAAAAATGTCTGCTTGAATTAATTGGAATTCTGGTTGACAATGGACAAATGTGAATTTTTTGATTAAATCTATTGATTCTAATCCAGATAACCTAGCAATTCTCTCTCTCTCTCTCTCTCTCTCTCTCTCTCTCTCTCTCTCTCTCTCTCTCTCTCTCTCTCTCTCTCTCTCTCTCTCTCTCTCTCTCTCTCTCTCTCTCTCTCTCTCTCTCTCTCTCTCTCTCTCTCTCTCTAATTGATATAATCACCAGAACATGCTGGTTTGTCCATTTTCAACTAGATATTTTTTTAAATCCATGTGTGCGTGTGTGTGCGTGTACATCAAGTCGGTTGGAAAGATATGGCTTTTTAAAGTACAATAGAAATCTGCCATAAGAGTCCTAATCAAATATCACATTTTTGTACATTTTTATTTTCTTAAAAATTTTAATCTAAATAACATTTTAATCTTCGACAAGGTATAAAATTCCATATTGGATATTACAAGTATGAAACTCTCCATATTATATACTAGTTTGGCTGTCGATTTTTAATAATAAAAATTCATGTTCTTAAGTTAATTATAATAAAATTTTTATTAATTTATAACATAAATTTATAATTTAAAATATAAACTTAATTTAGAATATAATTTAGAATAAAAATATATTGACAAAAATTATCCGTAAAATTATATGTTGATTGGAAATTTTTGACAGCCACCGTATATTTAAAAAAATTATAATTTAACAAAAACATGTACAAATTTTTTAAAATAAATAAAATAAAACATTAATTCAATGCGCCATAATGGCTTCACTGCGAATCATAAGGTGGTTGACACTGTTTGCGAAAGTCTTGAGAAGCTGTTTAAAAACGGCATAAAAGAACGAAGTGAAGAAGAGAGAAAACATCTCGCAGGACTATAAATAAAATTATAAGGTAGGCCATAAACGAGGAAAAAGAATAAGAAAAATATAGAGGGAAAGACTAGCGTCAGAAGGAAAACTCCGTGGAAAAGGGCAACCGCTTGGTTTTCTTTTCTCAGAGTCTTTAGCTTATGAAAGAGAAACATATCGTCTCTATCGAGACGGTCGCGACTCCTGAAGCTTCTAAGGGCTGATTAAAATCTCAGTGTGCTGATTTAAGTGATCAAATTAAGTTTAACCGTTTCAATTCCCGAGTGATAAGGCTGTATAAGGTTTTATTGGCGCACAATTGGTGAATCTCCTCTAAAACAAGTATTCTACAGTAGCGTGGATCCTCGCTCGGAAAGTGGAGCTTTCACTTTAGTTTTTACGACGTTACATTACCCCGCAAATCAATGTAAACGTCATTATTCTTACAACGTTACGGACGATGTTGTCACAGGGTACAGAATTTAAATAATTGGTCTTGAACAATATTACAGCCGTTACTTTGAGACTACAAGTTTTAACTTAGCAATAAAAACATTTTTATAACGATAGAAAAGAATTTATAATTGATTCATATAAATATCGTTTGTGGTAACATAAATCTCAAGAAAATTGATATTATGGATAATAATATTGTCTATTGTAAAATAGGAACAATATTGTATAAAATTAATTCCCTGAAATCGAATTACTTTTGCTATTGTATGATAAAATATGTCGTTGTTACATATGAACACATTTTAATATACTTAATGTAGACGAATGCAGTACATAAAATGGCATAAAATCATGTTCCAAAGACAAAAGAGAGATGAGATATTAAATGAGAAAATATGAAATCGAGGACAATCGAGGTTGTGGTAGAAGATCGTTTTTTAGTCATTCAATTCACTGCGTTTATTAGCAGCCTTTTAAATCCCGAGTAAATCCACGCATGGTTGCGATTGCTGGCGCGTATTTTTACGAGACCAAATTACACTGCCAGCATATGCGCATACTGCATGCTCGCTCTGTGTGACGAATTTATACGCGAGTATGCGGGTATAAACCTTTTCTCGCTCGTGGATCCGAAAAATTGTGTCCCGTTTCATCGATGCCGTGTAATCAGCTAACAAACTGATCGAGTTTGTTCAACTTCGCATAGTGAAAAACAATATTTTCGTTTCGTTTGCATCGTAACTATCCCTCGCATACATGGCAAAAATGAATAATACTGACGAATCATTAAAGATCGTAGACGATAAAAATAAAGGTAAAAAGTGAAACAAGAATCTTTTTTAAAATTCCGCCACTTTTGTTAATGTTCTCACTTTAAAAGCACGCTTTTCTAAATCTGCGTTTTAGTTGGTCGGGTCTTATCTCAAGAGAGAAAGAGAGATTGGCGCAAAAACGATCCCGCGTACAGCGTAAGTCTGTTCGCGCTAGAGCGATTCTTAATGGGAAATGGTGGGGTATCGCATGCTCAGAAAAGTTGGATCTTCTTTGGAAAGGTTTCAGTCCATAAAAAAGCGACGATGGTAAGAGGTGATTGGTATGGTCAAAGGTACGAACAGGGTCGATGGTAACTGTGATAGCAGGCCTTCGACCTCCGTAGAGCATGTCGAGCATGGAATTAGGCACTTTTCCAGAAAAGTACTTGATCTGGTCGACTGTATAGGTTTAGAGCGCCAACTAATTACCACGGCACTCCAGCTCTTTTCACTTTTTATCTCTTTCTCTCTTTCTCAGTTCCTTTTATATATACTGTTTTGCTCCTCCTTTCGCGCGTCTGCCCCTTTCTCTGTTCTTTTTCGTTAAATTTTCTACATATTCTCTTTTTTCTTCTTTTTTTCTACAAATCGCGTCAAACTCATTTTACGCTTTCAAACTTTAGAATTCACCTTTACCGATTTGCGAATCCAGTGGTTTTTTGCATACTGCATAATTGATATCGTAATCGGCTATTTGAAAACTGTGTTCCTTTTGTTAAAATTGCGAATCTTCTGTCAGCATAAAAATAAAACTATAAAAGACGGTAGTGCCAGGTGTTTTCGGAGCATTTAACGAACTAATTAAATTTCTTTTTAAAATCCCACCATGCGAATAAAACCTCGAATATAACAACATGAAAAGTAGGTAACCATAAAAAGTATTCAATAATAAAAAGCATAATTTTTACATTACTGTTATTTTACGTTGCAATAACCATTACACGCGATAATCATTGCTACTGCAAAAATAAAAATGAATTCTCCAGAGCGGAAAAGCGATTATAAGTACTGGCTTAAAAACTGTATATTTGATCGTGTGAATTAAAAATGTGGTTTTGTGGTTTATTAAGAAACGAAACTATCGATTCGTTTATTCTATTATACTCGCTCAGCAAAGCGTTATTATCTTCACAAAAGAAATAAATAGAAACTAAATCGATAAATACAATTGAGAAAGTTGATATTTATTACAGAAAATAGATGTCTTGCAATAAAGACAAAATACGTTTCTATATGTGTAAGAAATTGTTACTACAATCGAAATTATAATAACAACTTGCTGTGCCAATTATCTTTTACATCTTATCGCTTGCATGTATTATGCAAAGCATGCAATACTGTAATGAATACTCGTAGAGAAAACAAAATACCTCTTACGAATTCCCAATAATGCAAATCGTGCAGTTCAATTATCAAGTACCAATAAATGTTTTATCCATTCCTCTTTTATCTACGTTTGAAGATTATTGAGCTTTGTTTTTTTTCTAAAAATAATGAAAACTACATGAAGATCTTTAACAATAACCGTTTTTTAAGTTCTTTGATGGAAGATCAATCATTATTTTGATTGATTAACAATGAGTTACCGAAAGGATGTGATGCGGTTTGTAGATCGATACGCAGTGGATATCGTATGGCTATTTAATATACCGACAGATCACGAAGCACTTTATTCCGTTAGTTTTTTTGCTGCCAGAAAGCACTCTCCATTTACACTGTAAAAGCTTCGCACAACCAAGTAAAGCGAATCGAGGGACATGGAAACAAATTGAGACAATTTGAGACAAGTGTACGAAGCAATACAATGGTATATACATACATTGTCCGTGGCATTTTCTCGTAAAATTTGTTACTTAAGCTTTTCCAGCACATGCAGTATAAATAATGCAAATAATGCACTAAAATTGTTTATTGCACAATATAATATACGAAAAGAACGATTTTGTTAAAATATTTAAAAATTTAGCTAGATATATATCTAAAAATAATTGTGTTAGGCCAAAATAAATATGTACAGCATTCAAATTGGGGTTGCCAGAATATGAAAATTTTTTAAATATTTTTCTAAATAAAAATATTTAGAATTCTTTAAATATTTTTGTAAAAATTCTAAATTCTCTAAAAAAACCTCTAAATATTTTTACAGTATTGTAATTAAAATACAAGTATTTTATTTAATTAGTTCAATAATCCTATAAAATTACTTTTCAATTGTCTTCAGCTAAAATTTTAGACACTTCAGCAAAACCGTATATGTATGATACACATTTTCTATCTCGGTGTTTATCACGTGTCACACTCCTGCGTGCTCCGAATTCCGGAAAACCTCTCGCTTATTTCCGAGTACGATATCGCGACGCGCTTTGCTTCGCGCATAGCTGGTTTCCGTTACGGAAACAATATCAACCAGAGTCGTATTTCATTCGTGAACGCGCAGTAAGGCCGAGCACAACTCCGAGACTACGGATATCGTATCGAGTGATCGATAGTGTCGTAAAGGATCCATCATAATCAGTTGCGGAATCTCGACCTCGCCGATTTGATTTGGTGCGGTTTGATTCTATTCTGGTACCTCTATCGAGATACGGGATATACGCTTTGATTATATCCGAGTTCCATGGTACGGAAACGCAACCCAGCTACGCTGGGACTGACTGGGAACGGAATTCAAGGCGGACGACCCGGGTATTCCGATCACGTGTCGGACAACCGACAGTGCGCTTCCATTCAGCCACGTCGTTGCGCGTTTCCTCTCAATTCCCTTTTCTACGAAAAGAAAGTTCTTGAACTTCGTGTTCGCGAACGTTTCTAAGAGACGTCTCCCTTCGCGTCTTGTCTTCGAGAGTCGACTCGTCTCGTCCTCGCGCTTCACTTAGGTAAGCGAGCTGATTCGCGTCCACGATTTCACACGACGGGATCTTTGTGCGTACCAAAGGGACGGCACGTGGCCAGAGACTCGCTTTGTACCGTCAGAAGTTGAAAGCTAAAATATCTGTGGAATTTCCTATTGTAACGTAGAGAATTTCGCGCCGAAAGAGTGCTACGCTCTGATATGCGACAGCATTTTTGGTGCCATTTTTGGAACAATGTCAAATATATTGTTCGCATTCTCTCGATTTGAAATTTCTTAAAATGTCTAATGTTCTTTCATAAAAGCTTATTTTTTATTAAAAAGGATAGCTTCAATTTATAGTCGGAAACCACGGATTCTTACATCATGAATATGTATATTGGTTTGAGTATATTATAAAGCATATTCGATTTCTTCTCTTTTAAATTTGGCGATCTGCGACATTCCTATTATTATTTATGTTTATTTATTCCAATTTTGTAATTTCAATTTGCAACGTTCCATCTATTATTTACATTTATTTATTTAATTTTATAACTTTGGCTTATCTATTTATTTCTTACTTTAATGGTTTTAACTTATTTTTCCGTCACTTCTTTTTTGAAACTCAGTTTAGTCGTGTCACTTTGATTAATTTTATTCTGACTGTCTTATAACTTTTTAATTTATTCATTTTTACATTGATCAATTTTAATATTAATGACGCGACGGATAGTTGTAGTTTTACTAGTGTTACGTATCTTTCACACTCTTGGATCTTTGGTGAGTTTTCTTTTTTTATTTGCTTGACTTCTTGATGCCAAATATGATACTTTATAAGTCCAGTTTTATCAACATAGGATTAACTTTAATCTAGATTCAATTTACTTTTTATCTTTTTCTAACTCTCAGAATTAGAAACCGAAGTAGAATCGAGATTAAAGTTAATTTTATGTTAGTGGGATCGAGCCTGAGTATCATTAACTAAGAAGTTAAATAAATAAAGACATAGTTAGCGTTTTAATTTAAATCATTAACCTGCTTCTCTTAATTAACGTTTGGGAATATTTCATTTGAAGAAAGATTGCTATGGTTTACTTGAGACTGGGAGATAATCAATTTTATGTTGTATTTCTACGCTGATGAAGTGGAAATTTGTAATTATAGTACCCATTGTACAGATTCAAGTTTTATCGAAGACACTTCATTTTAAATTGTTTGCGCCACTAACTATTTTGATTCTTATATCCCTATCTTTAATTTTTCGATTGTTATTTTGTCTTTTAATTATTATAATTTGGTCCACTTATTCTCTACCTAAATAGAGAGAACACGGTCGCATTAGAAACTTGTTCACCAGAAGTCGCAAAACAAAGACAAGAAATTAAATTAAGTAAAGAGCTTCTTGAGTAAGTGATAACCTATATAGCATCTATATAGCATAGATTGTGAAACTAACAAACTTTAAATCAAATGATTCATCAGCACGAGCCTAGCATAACTATCTTGAGTGAGTAAGATTCATGAAAAATAAATAACTCAGCAGTTTTTACCAGCCAATCGTTATCGGCCATTAGAAGAGAGCTTCGAAGCTTCCGGCGCCGTAGTTTCCGGACCATCGCGGAATATCAGGCGGTCGATCTTACCCTTAATTACAAGTCATTGTCCCGGGAAGCATCGCGGGAGTCCGAGTTCCAAGAAACTTGCTTGATCGTCTTGCAGCTGCGAGCACGCGTCGTTCGGTCGCAAGGCTACCCGACTGTACGAAGAGAGCTGCCTCTTGAGTTCCTCGAGCTTAATGGAACTTCTACTTGGATGCTACAACGCTACCTTCCTATCTTCCAATTGATTCCACTCACGCGCCACTTCGAGGCAGCTCGTACCGATAGTTCTAACTATCCGAGAAGGAAAGAATCGATCTCTGCCTACCGTTTATTCTTACCACCTTACGGTTTTATCGCGCGATTTCAATCAATTGGGAATTCGTGTGATTTTATTATCGAAGTCGGTCGGGGATGTCAGTATGCCCGAAGGGTCTATCGATCATGTAATTAAGTTACGAAGCAAGAACTGGAAATGGCAGTAAAGTAACCACATATTATGCTTGATCGTGCGAAACACCTAATTATCGAGGTTTTATGATTATAAAAAAAAATAGATGATAATTGACAGTAATAAAAAATAATAAAGCAAATAAAAGAGAAAGAATTTAACTTTTTGAAAACTGGAGCTTTCTCATAAAGTAATTTATGATAGATCGCTTTGTAAAGATTTTCAGGGTCGCTGAACGCGATTCCGATCTAAAAATTCTAAAATTCACATTTCAAAACAATAATTTGATTATCGTGAAACTCGGATTTAAGAGATTCTTGGTATGTTTGAATATAACCTGAAAATATCGAATTTCAAAAGGATAGTAATCTCTATGAAGAAGGATCTAGTGTTACAGGGTTCGTAATCAGAGTTTGGAAATTAGTATTAACTGTTTATATGTTGCACTGAGATTCAAATAAAGCAACTGGAAACTTGATATTATATATTTCCCAATTAAAAATTCTTTAAAACCAAGTTTTATAAACAAATTATTTTTTTTAATTCTATCCGTTTAATTCACATTGAATCGACCATTTTGAATTTTTTATTTTTAACCTCAGATTCAAATAAATATTCATTATCAAATTATCCCATATGTTAAGTTCCACAAAAATTGAGCAAGCAGTTTATAAAATAAAAGAGTCTTCTGCGTGATCCGCAAATGAGGTCACCAATCCACAAAGGAATAAAATCTATAATATAATCTACAAATTTTGTCAGTTATGCCCGAAGAGTCTATGGATCATATGATTAAGTTACGAAGCAAGAACTGGAAATAATAGTAAAGTAACTATATATCATGGTCGATCGCGTGAAAATATATCCAATTATCGAGATTTTACGATCATAAAAGAAAATAGATGATAATTAACAGTAATAAAAAATTATAAAATAAATAAAAAAGAAAGATACAGAGAAAGCATCTAGTATCAGTAATGTAATCTACAAATTTTTTATTTTTTAACTGAGAGATAAGCACGTTATATAAAAATTTTTAATTATGATATCTATTATTGATTCAGTATAGCTCAGATAATTGTAAATTTATCTTTTTGCATTAAAAACATGTGCATATATGTTCAATTTAATCAATAATGTACTCTTTATTCGATCTAATAGAAATAAAACTCGATTCTGTATAATGGATTTATTATTTTCTTCCTGTGTCTCTTTACTCGAAAATTTCGGTTGTCTGCAATTATCCATAGAGAGCAATCAGCGGTGCGTTTTAATCACGAAAAAGGATAAAAGGTTTCACATTGTGAGAATTATAGCTGAGCCGTTTTGGGAACTTCCAGGTTATTCCACTCACGTACCACTTCGTAGAACTTATAAAGACATTTATATCCACTCAAGAGGAAAAAAAGAAGAATTTGTTAAATGCTTTCTTTGTCTTTGCCGAAACTCAAGTTATACTCATTTAGTAATCTCGAAGCAGAGAATTTTTCGTCACTCTTCCAATTAGAAATGGATTCCTCTTGGGACAGAGAAAAATGATACATTTTCTTTTTAAGATAGATTTAGGGGGAATTACATTTAACTGGAGGAATTAGATTTAACAGGTTAATATCGCTTAAGCCTTTTGCGCTTTCTGTTATCAAAGCACGAAATGCTTGCGAGTGCATGTCGCGTGCGTTACACGATAGAGAGTTTCCGCTGCACGGACCACCGGGCGTTACCGTTGCGCCTAATGGAACTCGAGCTTGGCGTTAGTGCGACCTCATCGTATCCCTCCCAATCGATTTTACTCACGCGCCACACCAGAACAGATTGCACGCTTCCCTGTATCTAGGCGCAATGAAAAACGATCGCTGTTTTCGGTTCATCATCGCACCTGCGCTTTTATCGCAGGTCACGCGCATTCACGCCGCAACAACGTCCATAACTCTTAAACCCAAAGACGAACACGCTTTTGATATTTTCTTCATTTTGTTAGATAAGAATGGTCCATATTTGGAGAATACTGCGGAAAACGAAACGAACAAAACGGCGCGAAATTTTCACGGCTATAAAATGATTGATTCTTCACCGAATTTTTGTGATATAAATTTTAGAAACTTCTTAAGTATCTCTCTCTTCGATGGAAAATAAATGTTTTTACGCGGGAATATGCAAGAAAATAAGAAGATGTAATTTACAAAATATCTCGTGTATTATGTAAATGTATGCACGTATCAGAAAGAGCTTTCTCTATTCTATTCTGCTATTCGTTATATTCTGAGAAAGAAGTAGTTATACCAACAACTAGGAAATTGAGGAAAAATAGCATCTCAACTATGCATTGTAAAGTTGCTGTAAGAAAAATGAATAAGTGTACATACGAACTTAAGGAAACAGAATAATGTTAACCGTTTGCAATGTACATGTTAGATTGCAGTACAGGAAAATAGTAATGTATAAGATTGTTTTATTGAAAAAAATTATATTATTAATAAAAAATGTGTTATACCATGTCTCATCGCGGTATATTAATTTATTAAAAAAAATTTAAATAAAAAGATATTGTTACAACCCATTTTATGAGAAGTTTATATAATAACTTAATTATAAATAAAATATATATAAAATATATATATTACATATATATATAAATTAATTTAATTATTTCACACACACACACACACACACACTTATTTAATAATTGCATGGTAATAAAATAATGTTAATATATAACATTACATTTGTTAGTGTATTTTTCAAAATTTGTTCTTATGATTTTATAAAACTAGTTGAAGATATTAAAACACATTTCCAAATATATAATAAAATAAAAACATAAAATATAAAATATAAAATAAAAATGCAAAATGTAAAATAAAAAATAATGTGACTCACAGATATGATGCACAGCAGCGGAGTTGTAATTGCATTGTAACTTCGTCGGTCTGTAACATACAAATATAAAATTCAAATTTTAACAATGACCAAAGAAATAAATACACGAATATCTCAAAAAATAATTATATATATATTGCGTGTTGAATATCATTCTTGTAAATGGATATTTAGCAATTACATAACTATGAAGTAAATATTTAATTATTTTAAAAATAATATTTAAATATATATATATATATTGTTACAAAATAATCACACATATTGTATTCATTGGATTTAATTTGTCTAAAAATCGATTTTTAACAAGCTAATTAACAAGATAATTTCTAAAAAAATTTAATTATTATAAAATTTATATTTAAATGTATAATTTACAAGTGTGGGTGTGTGTGGACCTAATGATTGACGCCATAATATTTGGCGCGATGTGCTTAATCATTTTATTCCAAATTTAAGAATTTTTCATTTAAAAGAGTAAAATATTCTTCTTTCAATAATAAATATAATTGTCCTTATATCAATTCCATTTTATAATAGATTGAAGAGTATAATATGGTATCGGACTCGGAAATCTTTTCTATGTATATAGTAAAATTGGTATACATTGACAATGAAACATGATGAAATCACTATGATCTGGACTCTGGAGCAGCCTTTAAATAAATTATCTAAATAATCGAGAACAAATGAAAAATGTTATGAATAATAATAATAAACAATAATAAATAAGAATAATAGTAATAAATAAATAATAAATATTATATTCTTCTTACAAGGAGTTCCTTCGCCGTCGCCTGATGCCTCCCAAACTTTTTCTCCTTTCAGATTTAGATTTCTCCGCAGCTGTTTTCAGCCACTGCTCACGTAATATTCACGAAAATAGGGTTAATTACATCGGCGCATTAATCAGCGATTAATCACGTACTTTGCATGATACTCTCAACGTTAATCGTACACCTTATTATTTTTTGACACGAAAAGGATATTTACATTCATTAAACACAAAACTTTTGCGATTATATACTTACTGTATATTTCAAATTTAAACGCGTTACGGAATTCGAAATCGTATCGTGTGAACATTACATTACATTTAGTGCTTTCTAACAAGAAACAATGGTCCAGTTTCCATTGAAACATTAATTCACACTTAATGTAGCGTAAAACCAAATTTAAGTCAATGAAAATGCGTTTGATTGCGCTCATTTCACTTCCGCTTCGATCTACAAGGTCACCAATGGAAATGGCATTGTGTTAGTATTTCTATTGGAAACTGCACTGAAGTGAAACCAAATTGAGAGGACTTCGGTGGAAACTAGTCTAGTGTAACACAATGATCATTTCATCTTTGTTTAATATTCGCAAACAACAAGGATATAATGATTCACTGTGTGTCACAGTGTGTCATTTATGTCTTGCTGGAGAGTATCCATTATTAACCAAAAACTTCGAAAACGATGTTGCCAACTTGCTCTGACGCCACGCAATCGGTAAAGTGATATAACTAATAAAATCTAATTAATGGCCGGTATTAGTAATCCTTTTTTCATTACCGTCTTAAGTAATATCTTAAGACTCTAATACAGCTCTGTGATTGGCTTATAATATTTTAAGACTGTACTTAAGACATTTCTCAAATACATAGAAATTGATTATGAATGCATTTCGCTTCATGCATGAAGCGTATTATTTTATCCTTCTTTGAAATTTGGTGAATAATCAAAGATAAAGATCAATAATTCTTATTTCAAGATTATCTTAAGTAATATCTTAATATGTTCATACGGTTTTGTAATGGTTTGATAAAATTATAAAAAGTTAAATTCTTCTATACTGTATTTGAAAATAAAACGAAAATTTTTGGCGACATTTTAAAACTCGGATAAAAAATTATTTCAACAAGTAGATATGTTTTTAAAAAATAGTTAAAATAAATGAGAAAATGTTCACTTAAATTATAAAGTTGTATTGTTAATATATAAATATTGATCTTATTGAACTGTTTCATATGTATATTTACTTTTATTCGAAAAAATTAATTTTTTATTCACACACAGTCGCATTTTGCAAAAATTATACACAAGACACATTTTTAAGTGAAACTGCACAAATGAATATTTTAAGCAAACGAATTTCGCGAAATATATGTATCATTTGTGTTTTGATGTCAAGACTAAAGACTCTTCATTATTCAAGTCGCAAATCCGGGAATTGTACTTATCACTCTCAGCCTTTATTTTACGTCTTCAATTCAAAAGCACACGGCGAGAGAGAAAGCCGAGTTAGCGAGAGACGTTTCTTAGTAACACTAGAGATACCTCTCCAACAACGATACTATTACAGAGTAACGATACTGTTATAGACTTCATGTCGTACACGTACATACACGCGGTTACCAGCGATCTGTGATTATCCGTACAGAATGGATACAGTTCACTTGACGCTATACAAATGTTTCGAAGCATTCGATTGACTAATCGGAAGAAAGAATTTTATTAATTGAAAGTATAGACTGTACTATTCGCGTATTTAAATAGTATATCAAAAATGGGAGTTATGAGAGAAAGGGAGTGTGAAAACAATTATTTATTTCTCATTAATTCTCTCTTCCATTACATCGTTGAATAAAAAAAGATAAGACTGGCTGTCTTCGCGTCCTATCTCACTCATTTTTGTCAACCAGTTTGACATACGGATGGTGCAGTCCATATTCTATGATTATGTTTACACAGACATTTTTAATCGGGTTTAATAACATCCGTAGTTAGAAACTGGCTAATCACAGTCGTTCTATTCTTCAGAGGAATAGCTATGATTGACAGTTTCATATGTAACTACGGATGTCAATAAACTCGATTAAGAGTGTCTGTAAACGTAGTCGTTCTTTGCACGGATGAGATACTATTAAAGATCGATATTCTTACGGGAGTCGCGTCTCTGTCAAAGCTGTTTACTAAAACTTAAAAATTATATGATTAAGGATAAGAAATTGATAACATAGTATTAATTTTATGATTTATTAGTTTTGTAGATATGTGTGCAAAATTAAATAATACTTGATTTTTATTTAAAACTGTGATTTTAATGTCATTCGGGTTTGATTATTGATAGAAGTACTAATAATTGTAGAGAAAAAAATTGTACTTTTGTGATAATATATAAGATATTATAACATTACAAGTATGCATATTTATTTATTGAGCATTTATGTAATAAAAAATCATAAATTTAATAAAATATATTAGTTAAATATTTATGTTAATAATTACAAATTTATATCAATTGTCGATTGTTTATGAGAGCGTTTTTTAATTACCTTGGAGCTCTTTTTATGAGAATTTGGGAAAATTTATTTAAGGTTAATGATCTTTAACAATATCTCATTGGTGGTATTTGTAATTAATTAATCACAAATGCTTTGCAGCATTTGTAGCATCGAAATCAAGTGAATCGAAATCACTGCAAACGCGACACTTGTCTCGATAATCGATTACATTTCGAAAAATAGTAGACCAGAGCAAGCTCGATTTACATAAAGATCCGTCAATTTTAAGTCGCACTTAAGCCTGTTCTACAATAGTGTCGCAAACCGTAAGCCGCAAGAAATTAATCAAAGGTAAGAAATTGGTCAATCCAGAATATGAAAAAAATAATCGATTATGATTGGTTAATTTCTTATGACTTACAGTTTGCGATCCTATTGTAGAATAAGTTTAAGTAAATTCAGTTCTAATTAGCGGTATTTTTCTTTTAAAGAAATAAATTTTCCTATTGGATATCAGACGTCGTATGTTGGATGTCGTACGCTATGTGAATCATACATTACATTCCACCAGTCAGTTATGGCTATTTTTGTGGGCAAGTCTTAAGACTAGTATTCATAGTTTATTCTTTTAAAGACTATCTTAAATAATGTCTTAAGATGCTACAGCTCTGTGAATGGCTGCGTTTAGCAGAAAAAGCAGCTTTGTAATTGTATAGTAAAATTCTTTAATATGATTAATTTATGCCCTTATATATAGATACTTCCTCGGATCTAAATATGTAAACCAATCATATTAAAAATTTTTACAACATTTGCAAAGCTGCTGCAATTTTCTGCTGAACATAGCTATTTGTTTATGATATCTTAAGGCCGTGTTTAAGACGATTTTAAATGTAAGAATATCGACCTATAGTTTTTTAGCAGCTTTTATTTTGCAATTTTATATGAAGATTCCGTTATTATTATATGCCGTTGCGGAGCTTTTTTACCACATATTATATCTGCGCAATAGTGTTATCAAAGATCGATTTTTTTAGAAAATTGATTCTTTTATCTTCGATACTCGATTTTTTAGATCAATTCTTACGCTCTGATTAAGTCTACGAATCGATTCTCAAAATTTGAGATCGATGTTCCGTGTATAGCTGGTCACAGATAGATCGCAACACTTTTTTCGATGGGTTTCGAAATGTAACTTGCTCTCACCGAGCAATTGGTTTTACTTATTCAACCATTTGTGTTCAACTACTCTATGAGCAAGACTGAGTTTTGAAACACCTTCAGAAAAAAGTGTTGCAACCTTTCTATAACCAGCTGTATGCATTGGAATCGTTTTTTTTACGAAGAGGTCTATAATATGCAATTTACAATTAGCCTTGATCTTTTAATAGATCAATCTTTGCCGAATCCATTCTTTTTGACATTCAATCTTTTGATGAATCAATACTTGTAATTACGATTCAGGTTCAATCAATTAAAAAAATCGATTTCTTTGCCGAGATCCCTAGTTCATACTGGCTATTTTATTTTGTAGCGTTACAGAAAGACGTTATAAAGATCACCACACACTTTTTGTAACAGTAACTGTAAAGCCGGTATTCATAATCGGTTCTTATTTTTTTTTAATTCTGGCAACTATAAATTTGGCAACTTTTGCAATTGAAGTACCTGTTAGTTTTGTAAAGTAATAGAAATTGAAGTAATACTAAATATTTATAAAAATATAGCCTAGGTAACAAATTGTATGCATTATTAATTGGTAGTAAAATAATGACTCAACTACTGAGTAGTTACTTGGACTTCATACAAACAGATATAACAATTACATTTTTCTAGTTTAGACAAAAACTTTTTTTTAATAAAACACTATATTATGTAACTAATTAATCATTGTTGAGGTAATTTTTAAAGAAATATATTAAAAACATTTTCTCTAAAGTCTCTCAGCACGCAGCCTTGTCTCCAAAAGGACGTAGCGGAGTTTAGTTTCTTCCAAGAAGAAAACCACTCAGCTTACAGTAAAAGGCGCAGCATTGGTTTTAAACTTGGAAGATAAAAATAAATAAGAAATGTATACATAAATTTATAACTATGTATCATAAAATGTTAATAAGAACAATAAGTAAATTAAGTGAATTAAGAAAATATAGTAATATTAACCATTTGTAATTGATTATATGATTAATGTCACTACATTTTCTTAGTTCACTTAATCTAGTATTCTTATTAGAATTTAATAATATGTATAGTTGAGACGCTATTTCACTACAAATTTATAGTTATTGATACGACTTTTTTCTCTGAATGTGTCCATAGATTAGTTGCCTGCAAGTACTTTTACGCACAAATAAAAATTTCAGAGACAATTTCACATTTGCTTACATGTATTATTGCTTACAGATCACAATTGGCTAATTTTTACGAAACATTTTATGGTTATCGTTATGGAAAGTGTATGTTTTCACGAATCCGTTCGGACGAATCACTTCGCTGCGCGAGAGAAGCATTAGGGACACAATGAAAGATTAGAAACAACAAATAGGAATAGAGAATAAGAATTTCAATCAATCAAAAACAATATATTATAGAATACACAGTTTCTGAAGTTGAAATTCTCTCTGTTTCTGTTTCTATTCTCTGTTTCTATACCTTTATTGTGCGCAGTCCCTTAGGGCATACGGACACACAAAGCTGTCATGGAACAGTACCCTAATGCTCGTATTCATAGTCAGACCTTATATTTAAGGTTTCCTTAAAATTATCTTTAGATTCTCAGTAGCCAATGAAATAATTCGTAGAGCAGTTGAAGATAAAAGGAAGCCTTAAATATAAGGCTTGACTCTCTATAAATACGAGCATAAGACGATAAGAAGTGTCGACGCATTTTCATAAGTGCCGACCGTGTGAACGCATGATGAAATGTGTTTATGTATAATCACCCTTAATTTTAAATATTTGACTTATACGGGAATCAAATAAGAAATGAAATTATGTGTCTTAACTATTAGGAAGGTTCAAACATATTTACACAATAAAGGATAACATATTTCGTTTTAAAATAAGTTCCTTCCCAAATAAGTTCTCAGTATCTTCAGTATAATCAATACATCGTACATTTAGTAATACCGTGATACTGTGTGGATATAATGATAACTCCTCAAAAGAATCAGATAATTGAGTGTGGGTACATTTTAATAAATTAAACAAATTTATAATGTGCAAATTGTGTTCGCAAATTTATACAACTGATTACTAGAAGCACAATAATGTGTATGAAAGAACATTTATACCATTGTTATAAAATATATAATAAAGAAGATCGCTTGAAATGGGAAACCGATAATTTGGTATGATATCGATATTTCGACAAAATAAACTTATACGTGAAAAAATGTAAATTTTGTGGTATTTTGTTTTTCGAAGCATGTATACCAAATTTAAAATGGCATCTAACGAAATATCATCATCAGGAAATAATAGCCTAGGTACGAATATAAATATAATAATTGCAAATAATTCGCTCTCACAATATTACAAATTCGATAAAGGACTTAATGCAGCATGCATATTTTGCAAATTTAATATTGAAATATTTTACAAAATATTAAAAGATATTTTAAGGTTTCACTTAGCTAATTGTCACGTATGTAATAGAAGCAAACAAAATCTCAAAAAGATATCAAATAGATAGAATGATACAACAATCGGTAGCTAAAGAAAATGTGGGAAAAGTTCTTATTGTTACATATTGGTAAACTTCTGGACATCAAAATAATCAATAGAGGTAAACGTTACAAATATGAATGTGTTTCATTTTTTCAAATTATTAACGTATTCAGATAAAAATAAATCAGTAAAAAAAAATTGAATATTAAATATTTAAATATAAATTTGAATCAAATAAGTTATTTATGTAGGGGAGACCGGGGACAAAAGTAACATTTTTTATATATATATTAGCTATCACTTCCTTTTTAGAGGTATAAAAAAGTTATTCATGTCTTAAGAAACTTTCATTATTCTCTATTATTGCATCTGTGTTTAAGCCCCAAGTAATATATATTTTAAGAGATTATTGATTTTTCGCAACGCGAATTATTACTACGCCAATTATTACTTTTATCCTGGTCTAGGAAAGTAACACACTGTAGGAATGAAAGTAACACTTCTTATTTTCGAGAAAATACGTTAAAAATATATTTTTTACATAAGATAAAAGATACTTTTTTTTATGTAAGATAATTTATTATAACAAAACAATTTTTATATAACTTGAAAAACATAAATTATCTTCAGTAGGCAAGAAAATAATTATAATAGAATTAACATTTCAAACAATTACATTAATTTATTATTAACATTAATATTACAAATAGCTTTGTACTTTTTTAATAATCATTTGCCTACACATATAAAAAAAAAGATGTCGGCTCTTACTCTGAATCACAATTATGACACATGTAGTTAAAATTACCTTTGGTACATTTATAACAGTTTTTGCTCTATGCAATAAATCCACTTCTCTCCAGGATGGCTTTTAAGAAAGGAATCCAAATAAGCTAAGCATAACCAGTCGTTTTGAAGGGTTATCGCTTTCTATTTTTTTTATCTTTCTTTGTTTTTTCATTGTTTCTTTGTGCTTTTTTCTTTAATAATATGTTACTTTCGTCCACAGAATGTCGTGTTACTTTTCCTAGACACATTTTTTAAAAGCATTATAACCTAAATACTGTGCAAGACTTGTCGAAATCTATTACAAGAACTTATAAACACATTTCATAATTACAAAAATGCACCAGCAAATAATTACATCGATATACAGACTTTAACTACACATAAACACAAAAAATCCAAAAGGAGAGATACTCACGTGGATAATGCAAATACATAAATTCTCCTCCATGCGATTTTTCTACGATAACTAGTTGAGAAGAGAGGGGATAGGGATGTTAGTTATGACTATATAATACAAATAAATTAACACATTGTGTAAGTCAGCAAGGGACTTATTACTTTCATGACACTGTTACTTTTGTCCTCGGTCTCCCCTACATTTCTTTTAATGTCATTATTAATGTCATTAAGATTAGATTTCGAAATTTAAAAATCTATGTTAAGAGAGAAAGAGAGAGAGAGAGAGAGAGATTTGCAAATAATAACGAGAATAGATTAATGCGACAAAAGAGGGAAGGTTTTTACAAAGGAGAACCACACTAGGTGATAAATTCTGATTTTAATGAACCTTTATATTATACATATAAGTTATATAAAAAGATGAATTTAGAAAATATCCGTTGCGACGGTTTGAAAGAGTGAAATCCCTTACGCAGTAAAGCGGTTTTCAGATTTTTTCCGTTATATCTCGAAAACTATTCGAGATATCAAAAAATGTTTTAAACAAAAGCTTTACAACAAAATTATCTCTATTCATTTAGTTCAGTAATCTTTTTAATGAATAATTTTTTTCAAATTAAAAAAAAATTTTTATTCAAAAATATTATTGACGTGGATGAATAGATAATTTTATTATAAAAGTTTTGAAATAAAACATTTTTTGATATCTCGAATAATTTTTAGATATAACAGGGAAAGTTGAAACCCGCGTTATCTATAAAGAACGATGTCATCTCTTCAAACCATTTTTCTCTCTTTCTCTCTGTCGCAACTATAATAATATTTCCTAACTTTATCTTTTTATGATCTATATGTATTTTTATAATCTATATGTATACAAAGTTTCATTAAAATCAGAATTTAACAATGTGATTCCCCTGTTATCTAAAGAAGCGGATATAAATTCAAATTATAACCGAATATATTAGCAAATTATAGGAAATCAAAAACATCAACAGAAGTAAATGTTACACACATTGTAAATGTGTTATCTTTTCGAGTTATTAATGTGTTCTATTAAGTACATTTAATATAATAAAATTGAGTATTTATAGTTTTAAAAAACATATTTAAATTTTTTAAGTTAAATATTTAACTCATGTATATCTATATGTTATTAATATTATTAATATTCAAAATAAATAATATTATATAAACAAATATATATTAATTGCCTTTTCAAGGCAACAATATAGACGAAATAAAACAACGATTTTTTACTGAAAGAAATGCAAATAGCATAATTTCTTACTATGACGATACCGTTTGGTAAACTCTTTGAAATCAAGAGAATCAACAGAGGTAAATATTGCAAATATTAATATTGTATATTAGTTTTTTTAGTAACTATTATATTCTATTACGTATAATTAATGTAATAAAATTGAATATTTGATATTTGAAAAAATATAGATATTATAAGTTTGTTTATATATTTAACTTATGTACATATTCTTCTAATGTTATTTTTAATCAAATTAAATTGTATTTTATATATATATATATATATCTAAGTTATATATCTTTATCTAAATTTTCAAATATACATATTTGCAATATAATCTTGTTATTCTAATTACATACAATGATTTTCAATTTTATAATTATTGTGTTTGTACATATAGATTCCATTATAACAGCCAATAAAAATCTAGATCTGGGTATAATAAAATTTTAAGTCTACAATAAAAATCTCGATTCCATGACAAAATTTTGAAATAATTGTATATATAATATATTAATTGATTTATTAATTACTTATTAATTAATCTAGTATCATTAAGTACTAACTTGAATTTTCTTTATGTCGATATAATAATTTATTTGTATACTCTATATAAAGTCTTACATATGTAAATGTCAGTTATAATTTGTATAAGAATTGTGAAATATATCCGGATATCGATGAATAACTATCGTTATTTAAAATAGTTATTGTCCACTTATTGTTAATTAAATTCAGGATCAAATTTAAAAAATTCGGATATCAGTATTCTAACATTAATATCCGGATTATATTTATAATTCTAATCTATATGTAATATCAATTTTACTTAAAATTAATTATTATATAATTAATTACAGAGTTTTTAGAAATAATCTTTAATTGTGCTAAAATTGATTGTAACAGAATTCAAAATTATAATTAAAACATGCTTATTATATTTGTAGTAGTTTCAATATTAAAATTATTATAATGTAAATAGATCGTAATATAATTAATTAATTATTAAGAGAAGACATTTTTATTACAAAGACGACATTTTAGAGGCATTTTATTTATTTAATTTGTAATTGATCTATGATATCCTCCTTCTCCTCAGTTCTATTGCTCGTGGTCGAGCGTGGTGACTTCTCTCATATGCCTGTGGTGCGCACGTTGGTTGTACACATATGGGACCTACAGTTTAACGTCGATTCCGAACAATGATTTATTAGAGAAGTGCTTTTGGCGAGGATACTGTCGATGGTTTGCCATTGCCTTCCGAGAGGAGCTACGAGCGTTCGAAAACATTTTTCGGATCTGCCTGGGAAACAGGAATTTCTGGCATAGCAGCTGCTTGCATTTCATGCGCTGCTTGCTATACCGCGCTTGCATATATATATATATATATATATATATATATGTATAATAATTGTATAATATATAAGCAAGCTATGATATAATACAATTAATTATTTATTTTTCTTTTTTTATTAAGATCTATTAACGTTAAAACTAAGATCTATTAGCTTTTTTTTACTGAATCATGTATTGTTAATCTTATAGCGTTTTTTATTGGCAGAACTGGTACATATTTAGTGCACTTTAAAGCCGTTGTACACAAATCAACGTAAAGATGTATATAAAAATACAATGTAAGATGTAAAATAAGATGTAAAATATAATAAAAACACATAAACGAGTTAAACTGCGAAATCCTTAATACATTTTATTGTGCTATTTGATATGTACTACATATATTTTGCACAGAATAAGTGCAGCCGGTCACAGAAAGATAATTGCAACACTTTTTTTCGATGGGTTTCGGAACGTAGCTTGTTCACCAAGCGATTGGTTCTTACTTAGGACTTTAGCACAAAGATGATTGTAACTGAATCGTAAAACGTGAATTGTAACGTGAATCGTAATTGTGAGTCAACGCACAATATTTTGGTCAACCTACAACTACGACTTGCGTTCTACGACTCAGCTACAATCATCTTTGTACTTAGGTCCTTCTTTTCTATAGTTCTTACCCAATCATTTATGTTCACTCTACGAGCAAGGCTGAGTTCCGAAACACATCGAAAAAAAATGTTACAAACTTTCTGTAACCGACTGTATAGGAATTGTTTTTTTTTTTTACGAAGAGCTCTACAGTATGCAATTTGCAATTAGCCTCGATTTTTTATTAGATCAATCTTTGTCGAATCGATTCTTTGACATTCAATCTTTTGGTGAATTGATATATATGGAATTGGGATTCAGGTAGATTAAAAAAATCGATTCTTTTGCCGAGATCGAGCATCCCTAGTGACATAGCTCACGCTGACGAGTAAAATCTCTTCGTGCAATTATCCTTCAGAATGGGATCGCGATTATCATGAGATTCGCGAGTTTCGCCAACGCGATAGCTTTATATGAATTTAGACGATTAGAAATTACTGATAACGCCTTGTAGATAATTCATAAGAGTCCAAGCAGAACAAAAAGTTATTATAAATGATATATATTATAATAGCAAAATGATGTCACAGTGATTCCAAAATCGATTATTACAAGTCACTTTTCGATTATTCATTTATATTTTATAAGTGTTTTTTTAAGTTCACTTTAACTTATTGTTCTGCTTGGAAATATCGTTATCAGATAATTATATATAATAATAATTATATTATAGTACTTTTAGCGTTGTTGAAGGAATATTTTTTACTACCTCATTTTTGAAAGAATCTTTAAAGCGTCGAACGTATTAGATCCATTCTACAATTGTATATGCGTCATTGTAAGTAATTATAATTGTAAGATTATAATTAAATCCATTCTACCATTGCATAAGCGTAATTATAAGCATTGTTGGATCCACGGAGGAAACTATGAACGCCATGGCTTCTCCTTTTTTAAAAATATTTATAGCAAAATCCAAAATGTTACGTGTATATAATTTTAATTTTTCTGAAATATTTAATCATGATTTTTATAAAAATATTTTTTTAATTTAAAAAATTCCTAGATATAAAAACATTCATTATTATATTAGGTGTTGGAATTAATTCGTAGCGTTTTTAATGAAAGAATGTTATTTATTTCACATGAGCATTAAAAAATACATTAATGAAAGTACTTCCCATCACTTGTAAAACGCTACGAATTAATTCCAACACCTAATATATTATTCTTCTTTTAATTATGCTAATATAATTTTAAATAAAATGTATAAATTATATGTTTAAATAATAATTTTACAGTATAATAATTTAAATAATAGTTTTTCTGTTTTTATGTTTCACCTTAAAAAATTTTGTTTGTGACAATTGACAAATCCATTTTGTTAGTGGCGATCAATGATTATACCTAAGTTGTAGTAATAAGAATTTACTATTCTCCTCAAATTAATTGTGATTAATAAATTCTTACAACTACAATCACTTATAAACACGCAATTAGAATGTACTCAATGAGAATTAATTAATCACAATCGAATATTTTCATTATATTCGATTATGATCGATCAATTTCTACAGCCACAATCACAACTACATTTACGCAATTGTAGAATGAACTTTACGTTCTCATATTAATTCGAATGTTCGATAGAAAA